>NW_027278785.1:135000-347500 GCF_046629955.1 Centroberyx affinis
GGGCAGGCGGAGTATTAGATTGGTTATGATGTACTGTCCACTACTACAAAATGCACACACAGCATTACCTCACTGTTGGCCAGCTCACAGACCTTTTACCCTTATCATCTTTCCAATCGCCCCCCCCCCCTCTGTCCCTCTCTCCCTCCCTCCTTTACTCCCTCTTTCCTCCCCCTTCCTTCCATCCACTGTGTCAGCCTCTCCCTCTCTCTGCCCACACCCTCTCTGAGCCGCCATGGCAGCAGCAGGTTAAGACCTGTGGGAAGTCCAGAGCCTTTTTTCTCTTGTCTTTTGTTCTCTTTTTCAGTATCTCTGTCTCTCTCTCTGTCTCTGTCTGTCTGTCTCTCTCTCTCTCTCTCTCTCTCTCCCCTGCACACCCTCACCCTCTCACCCACATGTGCACACAGCCAGGTAAATCAGTGAGTCATTCATGCAGGAAGGGTGTATCTGCGGTCAGCCCTGTTTCTGAGGGTCGGGGGCATGTAAGGAAGCCCGGAGGGTCAAATGAGCCGTGGTTACAAATTAAAACCACAACAACCCTCGATAAGAGTCAGATTACGTGGGCGCAAAAAAAAAAGATGGAAGGAATCGCCAAAGCCCTTCCTGAAAATATTTCCAAAGTACACACACACACACGGTCGCCACACTCATATCATAGCAACTTGTTTGCAATCACAAGCACCAAGATGAAAGACGGAGAGGCTGGTTAGCATTAGAGGCCAAGCCAGGCGGAGTTTTTCAGGACAAAACATCAGGCAGGGAGAGGAAAACCAAACAGTAAACAACACAAAGTGGAGGCTGATAAGATCCCAGTCAACAATGAAGTGATATTTTTATCTCGTTCTGACACAAATAACATCATCCTCATATTTGTGCCATTTGTGGAGATAATGGCCAAAGCATGACAGAGCCGGGGGATGACATAATGGGAAAGGTGTGTGTGTGTGTATGAGAGTGTGTGTGTGTGTGTGTGTGTGCATGTGCATGTGCGAGTGAGTGGACTGACTGTTTTAGAGCAGAGGAGATGGAAGATTGGACTGAAAGAAGACAAAACTCCCTCTCTAAATGGTGATAAGAAATATATTGAAGTAAAACTACATTCACTCATCACAATTGAGAATTGATAATGATGGCACTGACATCAAAATGCCAAGAGAGTCTGGACTTCAAAGGGTTAAATAAGTATGAACTGGCACAATTCTGCCTATATTAGTGTACTGTTTCCTAAAGTCATAAGCAAGAGACAAAAGGTTGGCCCAGTTCATCCCCAGTTCCTTGTCCAGTCTTGTATTCATTTTCCACTGAACAGCTGCAAGTTGACTAAACTGTGACTAAACAGGAAAGCACCCTTAGTAAAAGGCTGATTCAGGTGCGATGCTCCAGAAAGCATTTGTAATTTGGGTGGAATTGCTCCATAATAGTTCAAAATCTCCTAAAGCTTTTAAACAGCATAGTAGCCTATTTTAGATCATATAGAAAGTCATTGGTTATAGCATACAGACCCACTGCAGTGATCGTGAGTGGAAACTTTGAGAAATTTTCTTTGAGTTTAGTTGACGTTCCCGGGTGATCAATTAACATTTTTGGTCTCTTCAGCCTACCATATTAAAAACTGAATTATTCAGCGAGCTCTGTGTGAGGGAATACTGCAATAGGCCTTTAAAATGGCACTGTGGCAGGAAGGCGTAGATTGAGCGTTGACACTGAGAATTAATCTTTATATGTGTGTGTTTCAGCAGACGCTGGCAGAAGAGGCTGGGACTGAAGCACATGGGCGTCCAGCTACTGTACACCTGAGTTTCCTGAAGCCTGAAAAAGCTGTTTGATCTTTTTTAGACTGTTGGACTCATTCCTGAAAGGAGGAACATTGTTTCAGCTCTGGTCGTGTGTTTTTGAGCTGCCTTTTTGGATTGTGTAATTATTTAGTGGCAAAATAAATACAAACTGGGTTCAAACCAGGGTTCTCTCTCCAGTATCACTGAATATTGTCTCAAGCACTATTTCCGGTTTTAATACTGACGTAGATTATTTTCAGTATTTCAAATATATTTTCATTGCGTGCAGTATTTTTTCCGGGCCTGTCCAAATCCAAATTTGTACACAAAAGTAATCAAATACATTTGTCAAATGCATGTGAGTCCATTATAAGTGCATACTTGATTTTCCCACATGATTAGACGTTTAAAACACGTCTAAATGGCCATAGCCGTCTAGGCTAAATTAAGTTTAAATGGGGTTGAAAAGTGAAAGTTTATTAGATGTCTATACATAGACAATATTATCCTGGACTATATGAGAGCTACGCATAGATGCAATGTTGAAATTACTTCTTGTGCTCAGATAATTATCTTGTAGGCTAGTCTACAGGACTTGCATATTTTTGGTATTTACAGATGTTTATTCATTGTAATAATGTATTTACTGCTTGGTCTAAAATAGGTCTATACATAGCCGTAATGATCCTGGGCTATATGAGAGCTAAAGCATAGACGCGACGTTGAAATCAAGTCTTTTGCTCAGTGGGATGGAATGCCTAGAATCTCTTCTTGCACAACTTCTCCTCATCTCTTCTGCTCTTATCCTCATCTCATCTCTCCACCTAAATCTCTTCCACTGGACTGCATTGTGGTCTGATTGTTCTCTCAAAAACATCTGAGCCTGATCTCTGTGTGGGTTCAGGCCAGTGACTGCCTCCTATACAGAAACAACACAGTTCCAGTCAGATCTCTCTTGTGTTGCCTGTCATGACCAGCGCTGATAGTCTGGCATGTACAGAGAGTCCAGGGAGATTGGAAATGGGGTTTCCCAAAAACAAAACTACAAAACAAGAATGAAGAATGAGAATGAAGCAATCATAAATCATCCCCCCACAGCGCTGCGAGCTGTCTGGTCGTCTGGCTCTGTCCCTTAGCCTGCAGCCTCACACCAGCCTGACAGGGGTAAAGCTGAGGATTAGAACGGCTAGAGCCGACTATGCTAATTCAAAACACTACACAGACATCTGTGATAGCTTGCCAAATTCTATTAAATGAGGTAAAAAAAGTCAACTTCATTTTCCATCCTCCAAACTCATTCCTGTTGGACCGTTTCTCGGCCTCTGCCACTGCTCCACTTCTCACTCTCTCTCTCCTCCAGTTCTCCAGCCCGACCCCTTACTCTCTATCGCACCCTTTCCCAACTCGTGCCCCTCTCTCTCCCCCCCTGCCATCCCTCCCCCCCTCTATCTCTCTCTCAGACATGGGCAGGGTAGGATATCCCGACAAAGCCAGGCTGTACAAACACAGCTCTACGACAGGAAGAACTCCCAGCCCTGAGAGAGGAATTTCCCCTCAGAGCTCACACACCAATACATACTTAGACACACACACACACACACACACACACGCACACAGACATACACACATGCAGACTGCACACACACCTAGTGTACAGGCCCATGCACATACACACAATCACACAATTCGAACACACACATACAGAATTACACAATTGGCCAATCTTTTTTTCCCCCTTTGGTCCCTCTCACTCAGCCCTGATAAACTTTGTGGCCCTGATGTGGTAGAGATTGTAGGCAATGAGTACGATGTGTAAATCGTGTGTGTGTGTGTGTGTGTTTCTCAAAGACACACTGCTTATCATTTTAGACAACAGGATTCAATGGTATTTGCTTCAGTTATTCAGCGATAGATAGTATCCAAAGGTTAGGAACCCTGATACATAAACGAATGTCTGGTCACACATTGTGCTCGTTTCACACGTCCATCCTCAGAAACATGAAGGACATCCACACGCAAAATATTCATACACTCAGTCTGCACAATAACAATATTGTATGCAGACACACACGGGCAACTAATTAACAACTACACATGTGCTGTGCATATGATAGAGAAAATTAAACTGGCAGCAAACGTTTCCTACAACTTTTAATATTCATATTCTGCAGCTGAGCCATTACTGCCTTCATACGGATGGCAACCTTCACCTAAGTATCAGTAAGCTAACATAATTATAGACTCTCCCTCTCTCTCACACATGTACACACACACACACCTCACATACACACACAAACACACAAACATGCAAACCGTTGTCATGACAGCGGCTGTGCCTAAGCTGGATAGGAAGGCTGACACCTCACCTGCACTACAAATTAGTAGTGGAGGTAACCACAGTAACAACGCTATTACTATGCCAGCGGCAAAGCTCCGGCCATACATCAAGTTACAACAGGTGCAATAATACGGCTAAATCAAAACCTATGTATACCGGCACTAACTGATCAGTTTCATGTTATTGTAATGAGAGAATGAGGAAGATTGTAGAACACAGCCTGCAGTGAAAAGCTAAAAGGACGCCGCTCTTCAGATAAGACTCCACTCGACTGAAGAAAATAAAATGTTAAAGGGCAGAGGCTCCCTAAAGGCCCACAACAACTCAAGGAAGCCTCATATCAGCGTGATTATTGTGTTATTGACTGATTCTGGCTTACAATAGCAAAGAAAAAATCAATTTCTTCGAACCAAGGAGTGGCAAGACAGAGCGAGAGAGAGAGAGAGAGAGAGAGAGAGAGAGCAGCATTACAGTGGCTATTTTGTGAATTTCAAAAGTCTCTATGGATGTAAGCCGCTGTGTGTCATCTCTCTGCCCTCAGGCCGACACACACACACACACACACACACACACACACACACACACACACACACACACACACTGCAAGAGAGGTGGAATTAGACCCCCTGTGTGCACCCGTCCACCCCACCCTGCCGCCATGACCCCGGCCCTTTAATTACCTCTCTCTGTTCTCACATTCTCTCCATCTCTTTGTTTTTCTTTCATTCTGGACATGATTAGCATCAGACTTTATCTCCCCACTCCTCCCTCGCTCATTTTCCATCTACTGCCCCCCCCCCCCGACCCATCTCTACCTTGTCATCTTCCCTCGTCAGCTCTCCCTCTTTCTCCATTTATCCCCAAACACTCTCTCTCTCTCTTTCTCTCTCTCTCTTTCTCTCTCTCTCTCTCTACATCCTGTCCTCTCCCTCGCTGTCTGTCTGGCAGTCACATTCTTCTCTGGGTTAATTGGCTTAAACAAAACTATGTGATTCCAGGCTACTTCAAACGCTCGGGAACAACAGAGGCCTCTTGACATGTTATGCCCCCCCCTCCCCCTCCTCCCCCCTGTCCTGTCCTCCATCACATCCCCCTTTACCCCCCCTTTACCCCCCCCCCCCCCCCTTATGACTCCCTCAACAGCGTGAGTAAGCCATCATGACACACACACACACACCCTCTCCTCCTGTGTACATCTAACCCCCCCCACCCCACTGTACCACCTGCGCCCCACGCTGAGTTCATCCACTCCCCCCCCCACCACCACCTCCACCATCCCCCCTCCCACCATCCACAACTCTCTCACTCTCACTCCTTTTCCTTCAGTCAGTCTCTCCTCAACAGTCTGTAAGATCAACTTCACCCTTTTGACCATTAATCTTGACTATGTCTACCCCCCCCCCCCTCCCGTTGTAGACAAACTGCCCCCCCACCACCACCTCGACCCCCTCACCCCCTCCAACCCCTCCAACCCCCCTGACTTCCCAGCTTCCGCAGGAAATTACCTTGTCTAGCCACTGGCCGATAAACATTCACGGCTGTGTTTCCAGCAAGAGGCATTACGAGCGTGAAAATAGAATTGGTAACGGGTCTGGGAGTATTTGTGTGTGTGCATAGAATAGTGTGTGTGTGTGTGTGTGTGTATTCTTGTATTTCTGTGGTCATGAGAAACAAATGTCCTCACAAGCATAGAAAGATGAGGAAAACTTTGCTGGCCCTTACTTCTTTCAGGGGCGATTTCAGGGTTATTTTAGGATTAGATAGCTATCTTACTAATATATCTTACTAATAACTATCCAACTCTATTGTCAAAATGTGACTTTATTGTTTGTGTCAATTACAGGGTCAATTCCTTGGTCGCCAATAGAGTTCAATAAGAGCCATAAATAACTTTATGCCCCTTTAAAGTTAGGCATGTAGTGGAGAGGGTAAAGACAAGGATTAGCGGTTGGGGAGTGCATGGAATCAATGAAGGCCCTCACAAGTATAGTAATACAAATGTGTGTGTGTGTGGTGTGTATGTGGGGAGAGAGAGAGAGAAAGAGAGAAAGAGACTAATACAGAGTGAGTCTGTGATTGGTGGATGGCCTTTCAAATGCTCTACAGTTTCTAATTTCTATGTAAACAGGATTGAAGGTTGTGGAGAGAAACATGGCCTCCTAAAATAGACAGACAGCAATCATAACAATCTCATACAGAGAGACAGATAGATGGATAGATGGATAGATGGATAGACAGATAGATGGATAGATAGCACAGAAAGAGAATGAGCGATTACCATAAAACTGATGAAAAGGCTTTTCAGTGGACTGATGTGACAGGTGGAGTAAAGTTTGAATCCTGACCAGAACACCAGACAGACAGAATGAGAGCCGGGGATTATCATGTGATAATGAGACACGTACATGTAGTTAGACATATAGGGATGATGTACAGCTTAGGGGGCTGAATAGGAACGAAGAGGCGGAATGGGACGTGGCTGAAATCGTAGCGAGGAGCACACTGGTGAGAATCGGCCAGACTTTTCCACAGTGTCATCACGCTACTCGCTTGAGCTTCAGGAATAGGAACAACCGCAAGGAGAAGCGAGGGGATATTTATGACAACCATACTATAACGCCGCCTGCTCTGTGTAATCCGCAGGGACGCGACGTGGCTGAACATCACCAGAGGGCAACGACACCGAGAACAAAGGGTTTACAACGAGGGATTCGGAGGACTGGGATGGGCGGAGAGAGAGAGAGAGAGAGAGGGGGAGAAAGTGTGTGTGGGAGAGAGAGATGACGGCTGAGTGACTTTGGAGGCGGCGGCAAAGGGGGAGCGGGGGGTGGGTGGGTGGGGGGGGGGGTTAAGCAGAGAAAAGAAGACAGAGAGAGAGAGAGAAAAAGGGAAAGGTAAGGATGGGAGGAGGGCAGCTGTAGAGTGAGAGAGACGGGAGCTGGATCAATGGCGCTGAAGGAAAGGTAACTATTTGCTGTAATTACGCCAGTGCAACCACTTCAAATGATGCGTACCTGCGAGCTTAGGGACACACCGTATACCGCTCAATGACACACAATGACATTACAGACACACAGACACACGGCAACGTCACAGCGATCATGTAAATCTGGGTTCCTCTGCCTCTTTTCACTTCTAATAAAGAGACTCCTATTCTCAATCCAATTTGCACACAAATGAAATCATTAAAACACGCCTCCCTTGAGACGTTTACCCCGGGGTTATTAACTTATCTCTAAAAAACACAAGCTCAAAATCCTGATGGAATTAAACATCTTTGTGTGTTTTATGTGTGTGTGTGTGTGTGTGTGCGTGCGTGTGTGTGTAGCATGGTGAATTCATGTACAGTATCTGTGTGTTTGAGTGTGCCGATTGGGGATGAAATGAAAAGGTTACAAGGAGAAGTGTGTGTGTGTGTGTGTGTGTGTGTGTACGCACAGTGCACACATCAGTATCAGCACACACGCAGGTATGCGTGGGTGTGTAGAGAGAGTCAATTAGGGGACAAAAGAGAGGAGAGCACAAACGGTTGGAGGAGAAAGAGTGAAAGAGAGATTCAGGAGAGAAAGAAAGCTCTAACTGTGCTCTCTGTCTGCTGCTCTCCTCCCGTTTCCCTCCAGCCACTTCCCCAGCTTGGCTCCCACACAGCAGGAATGCACAGGTTGCCCCGCTGTGTGTGTGTGTATACGTATGTGTGTGTGTATCCTATATAATGGTATGGAGAGTCTCTGCTATTCAGCTCGATTCTGATTTTCTACACCATTCATGACGAAACACAAAGATGACAGAGTGACAGTAAGAAGGTTGCTGGTAAGAAGACTCGGCCCACAGTAGATACACCTGAACATATTTGCATGATGGCCTCGCTTTGCATGTTGAACTCAATTCTCTCTAGGATGAGAAGAAGCCGCCCAAAGATTTGCCTGAAAAGAATTCCACTGATGAGGAAGGTCTTTGTTAACTCAGAAGCGGGGTTGGGTAGGTTACTTTAAAACATGTATTCTGTTACAGTTTTAAAGTAACCCACAGTGTTTGCAAGCAGTTTACTTACAAACACATTTTCTTCTGTGTTACATTTTATAAAGACGTAGAACACTTGCCACTATTTAAATGGTTCCTCACTTTCACTTTAAAAGTATTCCCGGAAAAAAATCCTATCATTTTTCACATAATAGGTTTCATCAGAATACACTATATTTTAGGTAACATAATGGAACACAGTTACATTTATTTTGTATTTAGAATACATAATGCCGTTACATCCCAACCCTGCTTAAATGTGATCTATCTCACATTCATTCATGAATGCTACTCAGATTGTTTACATCCAAGTATATAACTATGTAATCTGTGAATTGGGATGTGTAGTATGAGTCTCTAACACTAACATATTTGGAGAGTCGTGGGCATTAACACACCCCACCTCTGACTTCTCTATCTACTTACAAGACAGGCTAACAGTCCTCTAATTGGCCTATGAATAATTAACAGCAGAAAGACATGAGAGATATCTGTTGGCTGTATTTATCTTCTCCACACTCTGAGTCCTCTCTATGAGTTGGCACATAGCTCTGTTCGTTATAACACATGATATACTCCTCATATCTATGCAAACAGCTCAAAATACATGATACATTCCCCGGAATGGAAACAAGCGGAAGCTGAAAATGTCAAAAGTTTGGACACACCTGATTGAATGCAATGTTTTTCATTCTCTTAAAGCCATTTTGAACTAAAGGCTTATGCTTCAATGCTTGAAATTTGTGTCTCAGACAAATATAAACAGTGAAGTTGATGCCTATGTATGAATTTCTTTCCAAAGCCTTTGCCTCTCCATTAAGGCAAAGGGCGGCTACTTTAAAGAATCTAAAATATAAGATAGTTTTGATTTGTGTGACACTTTTTTGGTCACTGCATGATTCCATTTGTGTTATTTCATAGTTTTGATGTTTTTACAATTCTAAAATGTGAACAATAGTAAAAAGAAAGAAAAATGTGTGTGTCCAAACCTTGTGACTGGTAGTGTACAGTATGTGCACAGCAAGCACACATGCACACACATGCACACTCATATGTGCACACACACGCATACACACACACACAGCTGAATGCGAGTCCAACCCACCCAGTGACAGCCAGCTATGGCCCCTGGCGGTGAACCAGACCGAGGATAAGAGTGAGGGGCCTGACACTTCAGCTGAGGATTATGAGCAGCGTACTGAAGATCAAGAGGTGGGGTCCTGACTCCGTTCACTTCACTTTAACAGTATTTCTATAGCACCTATCATACAGTCATTTGTCACAGGATCTTTTTAACAAAAGACCATTCTTAGATAAAGCAGTCCTGAGCGACAAAGGGCAGGGAAATGTCAGCTTCAGTTCTCACAATGCAAGGCAAGGGTTGGTCTCCCATCGGATCCAAACATCCTACAAATTACAATCACATGTATTGAGGAACAAGCATGAAGAGAGCACATCTATCTCTCTATATGTCTATTGTCTCTATATAATCGCCACCTGGTCATTTATTTTGCGATGTGAACTGTAATCCCCTTACTTTTTTATTTCTACCAATTCATTTATACCCTGATTGGTTCAATCATCCCAGTTCTGTCAGATAAACATCACGAACAAACACAGCGCTCTCTTGGCCGCTCTCAATATTTTCCGTCTTCATGCAAACAGATATAACAGTGAAAACACCACGAGAGAGGGATTTAAGAAATGACCTCACAGTTTTGAAGTCTTTGAACTTTTCCCATATCCGCAGAGGCGCCTAAGCTAAAACATCCCAGACCGCGGTGTGACTGTGATTCCAAAGCTGGACTCAAAATGAAAAGCCACGTCCCTCAGCCTATCTGCAGGATTACTGATGAACAGGAGGCAGAGGCAGATCTGGTTTTAACATCTGAAAAGAGACAGGTCAAATAACGGACAAGTGTTTTTACACAGTCCTATGTCACTTTTGGTTTGATATGAGTTAATGGCTCAGATGATTTTTGATGATATTAGACAGATGACATTAGGAAACCATTTTGTGGTGATTCATCACTGCCATAAGTGTCCAAAATATTTAAAATATATCTTGCCTTTTGATACGCATATCACATCAGTTATCACTTTTTTGCTGTAAAGTTCGTCAATTGAACCTTAATACAGTCTCTGAGAGTGTGCTGAGGGCGATCTGAGGTTTGGTCCTGTCACAAATGTTCCTATCAAGGCTAAATACAGGACCCACATGTCAAAAAAACCACTGGTATTGAATTCATATTTCCAATAACTGCCTGGCAAAAAGTGAGCCATTGCCACATGACCATACAGCAGCCAGAGCAATCACTACACAGGCATACAACAGCTAACACAGACAAATAGTTATCTTGATGACATATACATAAATGATACACAACACAAAGACATGAACTTATGCATGTACTTGTGCACATACATAAACATGCACATACTGCATAGAAACAGACACAGATGAATATTCATGCACACATTTCCCTGAAGAGATTAATGGGAGAGAGAAGGAAAGAGTGAGCGAGTGAGAGAGGGCAGGAGACAGAAAGAGCTCACCTTTCCTCATAATGACTCTGCTCACCTGTTCATCCCTTCACCTGGGGCAGGGGGATCAGAATACTACCTGAGCCTCCCCTCCGCCTCCCCCCATCGCCTCCCCCCCTCCCTCCCAGAGATGGCCAGATAATGTGAGTCTTTCAGCTGTGCTTCCCTCCATAGAAATGCATTGAGGCTGTGGCTGTGTGTCCCAGCGCTCCCCCCTGCAGCCCGGCCCGCCCCGTGGCCCGGCCCTGAAACTGATCCAGCTAGGCTTTCTGACCGAGAATTTTCTCACACTCGTACCTGCCACTCACACACCTCCCCAGCGAGGACCCAAAAACAATTGAAAGTGTGACACACTCACACACACATACACACACACACGCACATGTACACAAAGCAAGCCGTACACAGATAAGAGAAGATAATTGGCTCTGGGACGTGGAGTCTCACATGTAAATGGGCCGATACTAATCAAAAAGAAGAAACCAAACCTAACTGTGTGTAACATTCTTGTGTGCGTGTGTGCATGCATGCGTGCAAGCATTTGTGTGTGTGTGTGTGCACGGGCCAGTGTGTCTGTGTGGATACATTAGAGGTGTGTGCGTTACCCTCTGTGTGTATATGTGTGCAAACTGGCACACAGACAAAGGGCTAGCGACCAGACTTCGTTCCCGACCGTTCTAAAACTTCACCTGGCTTTGTGCAATATTGGAAACATTATTGCTACACAATATGATTAGAATTACAATTACATACGGCCTTCTCCTGCCATTTCGGTAATACTTTCATTATGAGCAACAAGTCATCCGTGCTGAGAGAGGTCACAAAGTCTCTCAGGCAATAACACCATAAGGACTGCAGCAGAATTCCTCTCATCGAAACAGCAAAACTAAGAAACAAACAAAACCCCTCCAATCTCTGGAAACATTGCGGCTCACTCCTCCGTGTCCCTGCCAAGTCATTTTAAAGGGATTCTGCTCTCTCTGGCTCTAGCTAGATTAATAAACAAGCATTAATAGCTGAAAAAAAAAAAATCCAGGAAAAAGATGGCTAATGGGTGACGATGGAGGGATGGACTGAAGCATTGAGAAAATGTGAAAGTGAAATGTGAGAGTGATGGAAGGAAGTGAGAGCGTTGCCAGTGGAGAATATTAGCATCCCTCATTGCTATCAGCTGAAAGCTTTTCACATTCCTGCCCATGGCCGTCCCCCACCCGCTGCGAGGATCTCAGGGCTCAAAGGCAGACAAATAAAACAACATATTTGTGAACAGATATAATCCATTATGAGCCAGAGCTAACAAACCCTGCTCTGTTCGGTGAAGGCCTCAAGGCTCCGCCGTACAGCTGAAGAACTCCCTCATCCCCTCTTACTCATATTTGTTGTTTCATGTCCCTTTCTTCCTGCACTGTTGGGGCGATGCGGGGAAGGGGAGGAAAGAGAAAAAGAGAGAGCGAGAGAGAGAGAGAGGGAGCTGGAGTAAGAAAAGAGAAAGGTGGACTGGATTAATCGATAGCTCTATCTTGGCCAGACTGGCCTACTGTTGAGCTAATGTGCGATTAATCGGTCGGCTCTTTAATGAAGACACAAGTCGCAGCAGCCAGCGGCTTGATGTCTGATAGAGACACAGATTGTTCGATACGCTCCGAAAAAAGATGAAAAGACCCACAGTGCTTAGAGAAGAGCAGAAAGGACAGAACGTTTTGGGGGAGGAAGCGGGACACAGAGGACAGAGAGTTGCAGCGGAGGGAAGCAAGAGTTCAACGAAGAGATCAAGGAATGAAAGGCCTTACTGTATATGTGAAATATGGTCAAAGACAACATTGTAAATTACATATAAATATGATTTTCTACAATGTTGTGGAGCCATATTTCATATTTTATTACAGAAATCTAACAGTGCATCCAGTGCAACCTTTTACACACCAGCACAGAAAGAAAGGAAAGGTGTATATAATGTAAAAGCATGTGAAGTCTGCCTCAAAGAGATATTGCCATCATTGCTATTCCAGTCTAGTCTCAGTTTGAGTGTATTGTTGTACTTGAAGCTTAGCCTGTTCCCCTGGTAACCATAGGCCTACTGATAACTAGCTCTGCTCCCATACTCACTGGCCAGGCGTATTTGAAGGGAATGACAATGTGTCCATTACTCCCATCCCCTCCTCCTCCTCCTCCTCCTCCTCCATCGTGACCTCGGTGGCGGAGCGACTGGGAGTTTCCACCCAGGACCCCCGTGCTGCCTGTCCCAAACGTGCAGGCTCCGGTCGGGACGACCCGGGCCTGGTACTCCTTGAGGCAGGCTCGGAAGAAGGTGTCACACGTGTCCCTGAGAGAGCAGCCCTTCCCCTCGCTGGCCTGGAGGTCGCAGCAGTCTCCGGTCTGCAGCAGTCCGTCTGGGTTCTGGAAGTGACGGATCTGCAGCTCGAACATCCCCACCGCGCACACAGCCTGGGTCCACGGAGGGCAACGAGTGGGAGGAGAGAGAGAAAGAGAGAGAGCGGCATTAACGTACTATCTATCACACAAACAAGCACGGTGCATGGAAAGAAAAGCAATTAAAGTATACAGAGTTTCCCTGGTGTGTATTGATGCAAAAACACCAAGAGCCAACAAAGAGTTTTAGAGTTTTAGAGTAAATGTCTGCTGCTGTTTTACTTAAATCTATATGCACTTTAAATTGTCTGTGTCCTCTTATGTGCATGTGTATGTATGTATGTTTTTATGTATGATGACATGTATGTTTTATTCTATTATACATGCATTGCTCTTACTTTGGCTTTGTGAAGCACACTGTGTTGCTTTTTGCATGAAATGTGCTATACAAATAAAAATTTGACTCGACTTGACTTGACAAATCAAACATGAAGCCCCAAACACACAGCATCAAGACAGCAAGAGCACAGATCCACCAGATGCTATTTTTTTTTTTCCATGCGTGTGTCTTTCCCTCATTGTTTACAGTGAAAAGGAGGCATTGTGCAACCAATGCATCATGAAGCACAGTGAGCGAGTTTCAGGAATAGCCCGTGTCTGGGAGCTTCCTGTGGTCACATTCAGAAAACTAAACTAAACTAAAAATCATTTTTGTCTCCGAAAAATGTATCCGGTGGTTCCGCACTTCAAGATTACGCTTTTGTGCCACTTTACAAAGAAGCTGCCATTTTACAGGAGAAGGGCAATATTCTGCTAGAGCCTCCAGACATATTGGTGTTTCTGAAAAAGAATTTCATTCATAAAGTGATAATGAAGAGAATGAATACACCTGCTTCAAGAGTGGAGTGTCGTATTTCAGGTGCTGTGCTCTCTAGTTCTGGGAAATCTGCGGCCGCACGTCTCCTCTGTATCGTCTGTTAGGTTTTATCAGCGCTACGAGACAACAGCCCTCCGACAGATAGCGAGAGAGAAAGAAAGGAGGAGATAACATTGATTCCCACAACTCTCTCTCTCTCTCTCTGCCAACAGAGGAAAAAATCGAACTCCTCCATCCAAACAGACAGATACACCCCCGATCCCGCCACACAATCCTCTATCTACCTGTTTATCTCCCCATCTGTCTCAATCTTCCCCTCCCTCTTATTTACCTCCCTTCCTCCCTTTGTCTCGGTCTCTGTTCCCTGTCATGCACTTCTTTCACCTTTGTATCCCACTCCTCTTTCATTCTTTCTTTCTTTCTTTCTCTCTTTCTTTATTTCTTTCTTTCTCTTTCTTTCTTCCTCCCTCTGTGTCAGTACCACTCCCTTCTTTTTTTCTCGCCCTCTCCTCCCGGGGGACGGCGACACTGGGAACCTGGCCACAGTCTTTTTTTTTTTTTTTTCCTCCTCCTCCCTTCTTTCTCTATCTGGGAACAAGCTGTAACTCCTGCCATCTCTCTTTCTCTCGGCATCAGCTCTCCTCTGCATTGTTGCCATTCTCCTTTTCATCTGTCTCTCTTTCTTTCTTTCTGTCCTCCCTCCCAGAGCATGTGTAAAGATGGGGGGGTACACACACACACACACACACACACAATCACTCACACACACACTCTGCTAGAGTTAACAAGACCCCCTGAGAGTCTCAAAGAGCACCAGGGTCAGGTGTGTGTGTGTGTGCTCCTGTCTGTTTGCAATGTCACTGTAGCGGTGGAACAATGACTGTAGCTTCTTCCAACAACTGGAAACACAAAAATATCTCAGTTTGATGCAAGACTAAAATCTCTAAAATTACAGTGGATCATGGGAAATTAAACCAAAACATCAACAGAAATCGCCACAAGCAACAAGCTCTCACGGTCAACATGTGTACCGCCGAGCCAGAACCAGGATCTCAGGCGGCCCGTTGTGTGTGTGGTTGTGTGCCCCTGTCCCCGAGCTAGGAGGGGGGGTTGGAGGTGAGGGGTGGGGTGGGGGGGTGGAGGGGGGCTAAACTCCTCTACATCAAAAGGCTTGTGGAGATACAGTGCCACTCATCACTCTACATCCTCCTTTCTTCCTCTCCTCCTCCCCCTCTCTCAGCCATTCCGGGCATACCAGCGTTTCAGCGCTCAATCTGACCGGCTGCTCAGAGAAAAAGAGAAAAACGGATCTCAGCCTCTGGGTTTGGACCGTCTCTGCAGGAGAGCCTCGGGTCACTAAAGTCTCATTACACCCAAACACAGGGTAGGTTACAGCCAATCCCCCCTCGATCTAAAGACATTCACGGGTCAGTACCCGGGCTCCATTTAAACTATGTTAAATAGTTAGGTTACACTGACTAACTGTTATAAACGATTACCCCTGTTTGGACAAGAGAGCAGGGTGAATGCCAAGTCACTTGCAATTGATTCAATTCAGGCAATGGATTTTCTTCAGTATTATAAAACTGGAATTATTTTGCCATAGAGAGGTTCTTATATCCAATTACGATTACAGAGAATGAATGCTCTTTCATTATTCTGATAAATTACAGTTTCAATTCAGCTTTTAAATTGAGGGAACTGAAAGTGAATTGAGTCTAACTCTGTGCAAGACACAGCTGAAAATCACATGTTGTAACGGTGTGGTGTGACAATGCGGTATTACGCCCCACACTGCAGAGCAGCCTCAAGAACAATGATGTCCAACAACAGATAACCGACAAGCAGCCTCACATATGAACTGTTACATTTTACATAGGTTTGGGTATCTCCTTAATTGCCACTGATAAGGAAGGTCTCCTGTCTTCTGCATTATAAATGGTCAACAGCGGAGGATCCAGACGTGCGTGTGTGTGTTTCACACTGCAGTGCAGTCAGAGAATGGAGGGAGTGTAGCGTGTTGTTCTTCAGCTGTGAGGCAGAGGGGTTGCAGAGGTGCAGGGAGAGACATGTGGAGCTGTCCGAACATTCACACGCCCCACAGTTACTCGGCTCTGCCCCCTGGCTCCACACACACCCAAGTCACACACGTAGGCTCTGTGCTCCCTGTGCAGAAAACATGCTTGCACCGCACCATGCACACACACCCGCACACACACCCACACACACACACACCCTCCGCTTGAGAACATCTGGGCCTTACTGCTGTTAGGATCCTGTCACACAACTACAGGCATCCTGATCAGGCTGCTGCCCTCTGTGCCTGATAGCGCGCAGGAAAAAAAGAAAACATATTTGGTCGCCCAATTTTCTCTCCATGATTCAAAACATCAATGAAGAAAAAAAATGCACCAGTGGGTGCTCACAAAAATGGAGGTGCTCTTTTGTTGGGGAAAAAAAATAACACATGCATATTCAAGAAAAATACCAAGGCAACTCTTCCTTGTGATAAATTATTAAAAAGCCTTGATTCACTGGCTAGTCCATTTTGGGACTGTTAAAAAGCCAACATGTTTCGGCTAACACACCTTCATCAGGGAAAGGTGATGTTGCAATGTGGGCTTTCCATGCTGCTTATATTTTGCAAAATGCTTTTGGTTGGGATGCTGCATCAGAAGCATCTGTCAAAATCAAAGTTATCATCGTATTTGCTGTTATCTGTAGAGCTTTAACACACAAGAGGGAGGCTGAATTCAGATGTAAGGTGTGAAAATAGTCAGCAAGAGCCTGACAATGAGAGATCATGTGAAATAGACAAACAATGCAGCAGTAAGTTAGGTATAGGCAAACATGCTCACTAAGATGGAGATGCAGAGAAATCCAGATGCAAACACACCTTTACCATTAACCGGTGTGTAAACAACAATAGATGCTGAACAGTGGGTGGGAGGAGAAAATGAAAGTCTTCCCTCTTATTCTCCATCATCACACTGGTGGCATCATTGTCCCTCAAAGGGATTTATTCACCATTTTAGTCCCAAAAATGAAGCCTATGCAGCAGCTGTAGGCTGCCATTACCCTTGACTTGTGGGTTAGCCATGAATGATGACATAAAATAACATTTCCTCTTTATAGTCTCTATAACAAAGCACTTAAATCACAGTTTAAGTGGCACGTAATTCTAATGTTAAATAGTAAGAGGATTTGTTTTCTCCTTTGCAAGCATGGAACAACAAGCGCATCCCCAAAGAAAAAAATCACTTTAATAATCCTATAATTTTCCTATAGGGACTTAAAGTGTATCTGCGGTACTCAACGGTGAGTTTATAGTGACCTTATGCTTCTTTGTATTATTTTCTATATTTTCTATGATAGCATTAATATTCCTTTAATATTCCTATGGGTCATTATATTTTTGCTGAGATATTTGTATCCTATCTTTCTGAAAATGTATCATAGGATTAGTACAGTTCTTCATTGTAGGGGATATTACACGCAAGAGGGCTGAAACAACAGGTGGGCACAGCGCCATGGGAGCAGGGACAGGGAATGAGGGCAATACAAGAAGGGAAGGGACAGCGTGGACTCCATTATCGACTGTTTTCACGCAGCTGCGATAAGAAATAGGCTAAACCACAGTTAAAAGTCAGCCGCGGGGTTTTAAGAGCCGCCCAAAATAGCACTTAATCGGTGGCTTACCTGCGGATGTATTGTGAGCGCGACGAGAAAAATCACAGTCCGCTGTAGGTGGAGGTGTCCCCGGTGTTGGTCAGTCCTCATGTCTGGCCTCCCGGTGAGCTTTACGCTTCCTTTCCTGGGATCGACCCGAGTTCTCCCGTGCGCTCTTCCCCTCTCCATCCCTGCGTCGGGGGGATTGGCACTGCGCGCTCTGACGGTGTCCCCCCTCCGTCCAGTCCAGGCGGCTCTCCTCCTCTCCGGTCTACAGCCTGCAACTCTTGTAGAGCCAGTTCATCGTGTCCAGTGAAGAGAAACCATAACTACCTCTGCCTCCACTTGGATTTATCCCCCCACCCTGCCCCACCTGATCACCTAGCCCCTTGTCGCGGTGTCCAGGGTGGATTTCCACTGGGAACGACACACTCACCCAAGCATACACACACACACACACACCCTCTCTCTCTCTCTCTCTCTCTCTCCCCCGCACAAACACACACACACGCACCTAAACACACTCCCCTTGCGCGATATTCCTCCCACCACCTGCGTTAAGAGGCTTTAAAGGTCCAATCTGCCGGCTCACTTGACTTGAACTCTCATCCTAATTACCTGACACACTCTCTCTCTCTGCGTCTGTCTGCCTCTCCTCGAGCCTGATCCGCGCACACAAAAATAACAACTATGTCCCTATGAGCAGCGCACCTAGCCTAGAGTTTTTCCAGTTTCGTGATAAATGTATGAAAGCAACAGCCAAAGTCGCCCCTCTCCACCGGAGTGACTGCATTTCACTTTCTTCTCGCCCAACCGGCTGGTCATTGGTCAATCCAATCCGTAGCCCGGTGGCAATAACGTCAGTGTGGGAAACAGTGTGTGTGTGTGTGTGTGTGTGTGAGAGAGAGAGAGAGAGAGAGAGAGAGAGAGAGAGAGAGAGAGAGAGAGAGAGAGAGCGAGCATGGAGGGTGTGTCCCGAGGCAGGGAATATCCGTCTTTTAGCTCTTGTCCGGTTGGTTCCCAGGACGCACCAATGCTCTCACCCCTCTCCCCCCCCCCCCCCCTCTCTCTCTCTCTCTCTCTCTCTCAAAACCAAGACTATTGCCTATCCAAACGAGTTTTTACAAATGTCTCACATTTACGCACGGGATTGTTATGAATGCGTGTCACCTCGCTCAGTTTCCCTGTCCCGTCACCAGTTCAGTTTCAGGCCTCCAGTATCACAGCTCACATCAAAGCTCCGCCGCGCCAATTAAATATCTCTCACGGTTTTGCGGAGGCTCGGGTGGCCTCTCTGAAGAGCAAAGTTTCTATAGGCCTGCAGCGTTGTGCCATAATTAGAAGACCATTATATAGATGAGGAAATGGAATTCATTCACAAACAAGATCCCAATCAGTCCAGTGGGCAAAACAAGGCGCTTAGTCTAGATAGGGAACAAAGAAACAAAACTGGCCCACAATATCAAGTGGTAGATTCACTTGTAAGCGAGGTGTTTAGTTTACAATCTGCTATTTTACTACTGCTACCTACTAAACATTGGCTGGTGCAAAACGCCTGTGCGCGCGCATGGTCAGTGCGCAAATGAAATGACATGCAAGTAATCTAAACCCACCTTCCACCCAGGGCTACTGGCACATTCATGTCTGGGAATATGTGCGTGTCGTGCCCACATTTACGATTAAACCTGTCCAGACAACTACTAGCCTACATTCATTCCACTGCTTAATCATGCCGCCAGCTACAAATAAACGGGCGAGCGGATAAATATAAAAGAAGAAGAGCAGGGCGCATCTTTTGCATATTGGCACCGGTCACATGGCATATTTTCCACTTCCAGCTTCCAGTCCTCGTCTGTTCGACCCAAGACCACCACACAATGTACCTTCTTTATCGGAGGAAATCTAATGAGATTCCCCCCCCCCCCCCCCCCCCCCTCCTTTCACTTCCCTCCCCTCTGTTAAGGTCTATCATGGGCTTGTTGCTCAAGAGCTTCCCTGACAACCGCTGGTGTTTCCGCGGCCGGGCGCTGCGCGGTGACCCCGGGACAGAACAGAGGGCTGTTGAGGAGCACGGCGGTGATTTGCATATGGGCGGCAAAGACCCCCGAACACGAGCTGAATTATAACCAACCATCTAGAGAAATATAGATATCACTGGATCTATTCACTGTTGTTGTTGTTGTTGTTGTGACCACTGTGGTTACCTGTAAAGAGTCACCAAACTGTGCAGCCTCTTGTCTTCACTCTCGGTCTGCCTTCCTAAATGGAAGTCTTATGAGTTGGATCTTTGGCACCATCTAATGGTGACACGTGTCCTTTTGCCAGAATTTCAATATGTAGGCTTTGACCTATTGATCATTACTTAAGTCTATGGAAGACACCCATATTATCAATCAAATGGTAGTGGTACAATCCAGTTTTCTCTTTTTTTCCCCAACCACAGTTCTACTACAGAAGCTTCATTGCAATTTGGTGACTATGTGAACCAAAATGTTTGACTGTAAAAACAAGTAGTACCTCTCACCTCTGTCAAGAGTGTTGACATTACACATGTAGCACAGATTGTTGTATGACTGAGTGACTGATAAACAGCCTGTCAGGTATTCAGAATACACACTGTATGACTAACCCTAGAAGTGGACAAATCCAACCTTAGATCCCACCTATTAGAGGCCATGTATTCAGTTAAGGACCGTCACTAACTGAGATTGTCTTGGGAATGCTATTGATGTTTTTAATCTTACATTGGAATGACATCGACAGATATGTCCCACGCATAAGCCTCCGGATAAGTTGCCTTTTAGTCCTCCAACTGAAAGATCACTGTGTTGGTGAATGGGAAGGCACTAGGCATGTTGCCAAGAGCATGGGACACTCACTCACTCACTCACACACACACAGAACGCCCTGGTGGCTAAGGTCAGCGCTTTCTCAAGGCAAAATAAGGGAGTGTGGAAAGGCTTGGGAAACTGCAAAAGAATGTGCATTTCTGTGTACACTGTTGAGCCGACCTGAAGACAATTACTCAGGGCACAGTTTAAGTCCACAACAGGGGGGCCTTGTATGCACTGGGTAGTTGGTGGTACAAGTCTAAATTGAGCTTTTCAGGCTTAATTCACAAGTCACTCTGCTCTGCTCTCATAAATCCAGCCTCAGAGAGGAGAGGGTGGTCCTTATTGGCAAGTAATTACTCTGCAAACCTTTTTGAAGGGCCAAGACAGTCAGAGAAGGGTTTCTGTGAGGATACGCTGCCCAACATGGGCATTAACAAGTTTTTAAACTGGTTGAAACAATTGTACACATTTGTATTTATTACTCCCATCTGTAGAGGGAGTAATAAACTCCACATATCATTTATTGACAGCCATATAAAATCTACCCCACAACTAAGTCTGTATAAATCAAATGTTTGAGTGTCATCATAAGAGGTCAGTGTAAGCTGGACTGTAAATTAATTTAAGAATTTAAATTTTTCTGATGGTCTAATGCAGTCAAATCAACATTTTAACATGAATAACCCCCAAAGCCAGAAACCATAGTAGTGAGACAATGAATAGGAGACTGATTTTGTCCGCCCATACAATGAGTATTTATCCCCAAATGAGCTCTACATTATAGTAGTGTTATCAGTTCTGAACCAATAAAAATGTCAGTCTGAGTGGAGCAGGTCCAGATTTGACATCTTGACATTCAAATTCACGTTGTAGCTCTCTGGTGTCTGAATTGGTCTTGGAAAAGTGATCCGACAAGCATGTGAATTTACAGGAAAACAGAGAACAGTGCTATTCCGCTCTATTCTTACAGAAGCTACATATTTGGTGCTAAATAGATGGCAATATTTGAGAGATTGAGTGAGATTTGAAAGGAAAAAAAATGAAATTCATAATAGTGATGAAATATACCTTAACCACCCTGCCTTTCCCCCCATTAGATCTGAGCCATTCAGCTTTAGCATAAAGAAGAGACAAGTGTAGGAAATATTACATGCGGTTCACTCATAAATAAACCTAAAATGGCAAAGAACCATAGCTGCAGGTCAGCCAGTAGTAAGTGATGTAATCAAATTGAAATTTTGGAAATGAATCTCCCCAACTTGTTCCATTGAGCAGAGCACAAAGGCCAAATAACAATGATGAATTGGTTTGTCCAGACAGGGACCGTTTTACCTCAAAGCAGAAATTGAATGAAAGTCTGATTAGGTTACTTTGCAAACAATAGGTCAATAATGATTTATATGGAGGCTGATAATCCAAGTTCCTCCTTTGCAAAAATTCATTCTTTCAAATTTCCCAAATAATTCAATTTCCCACAAATTATTAGTGTCTCACAACATTCTAAACTGATAAATGAACATTTAGGACTTTTTTTTTTTCATAAGAATCCATGACTTCCTCACTGAGAGGAGGTACTGGATTAAGAATTTACAGATAAAAGAAATCAGAAACCACCTGCAAGTATCATCTTAAGCAGGTTATTCCAGCACCACTTTACCATTTCAGGTGTTTTTAGTTATTTCCGAAGAGTAGTAGAGAGTAGTCTTTAAAGATAACTGAAGTCATCATTAATTATTGGACTTTTTTCCAGCTCTTAGGCCACTAGCAAAATTTCATCACCAACCTATTCCCAAGAGTCATTAGAAACACCTTACAACTAAGAAACCAGTTAGAGAGACACTTGCATCAGTAACACTGAGCTCACATTCACTACACCTTGACTTGGGGAATAGAGGAAAGCGGGTCCATAGCGCCATCTGCTGGAGGTGAGTGCTCTCACTGTTATTACGGTTGAGCATACCGAGCTTGGTTGGGTTGAAAATATAGAAATAGAAGTAGAAATAGGCATTTTGTCTGAAGAATAAGTAGCCATCAGCCAGCCACCCCACACACACCTGCTGCCCAACACACCCATGTAAAACAAGTAGAGGCGGAACATTGTCACAAAAGTAAATTTTTAATAAAAACAAAAAAAAGCTCCAGGTACAATGTCTGGTAAACCAGACTCTGGGTGCAATGCTTTATGACGCACAGTTTAAAAAAGAGGAAAGACGACACATCAAGTTCCTCGCTGGTCTGTGTATGAAGCTATAAAAAGTCAGACAACTGCAACCTCTCTCGCTCTCCTGTGTAAGTCAGGTCAGAGAAATTAAGGATTTTTAACTTCTACATCCAATTCATGAAAATGTAATTTACCAGACCATTATACATTTGCAAGTTGCTCTTGTTGATAATTCCTTATGAACTCTGACAGAGCTGTAGACGACTTTGTGGTTGTATACTTACATGTAACTCTGAGAATAGAGAATAGAGAGTGACAAATTTACTGCAGCCATACTGCACTGCACTGAATTGTCCATTTCTAAAAACATGAATCCGAGTTCGAGCCAATGCTCCACATAAAAAAAGATCTGTGTGTGTGTGTGTGTGTGTTTGAGAGACAGACCACTGGTGCTGGACTTGCCTTGGGATGGGGGACGGGAGTGGGGTGGGGTTATTTCTTAGCAAAAGAGATTTTCATGGCGTTTGTCTGTGTGATCTTGAAGCCCTGCAATGCCTCTCGGGCAGCGCCAGCCTGCACCTCATTATCGAACTCCACAAAGGCGATGTCGTGGCGACCAGGGACCAGACGCACCTCCTTGAACCCTGGGAACCTAGAAATAAAAACAACAGTCAGGTTCACCATTCAACAAGTACAATGGTTCATCTGGAAAAAGGAATACAAGGCAAAAATGTTCTCCATCTTGCTAATGAGCTGGCTTCTGATATATGCATCCTCAAATAGATTAAACAAAGAGCGGATACTGACTGGTTGAAGAGCATAGACAGCATGAGTTCGTTCGTCTCCTCTGGCAGGTTGGTGAGGAAGAGGATGTGATTGGGAGGATTTTCTGCCACCTGGGAGGATAAAAGGCAGTCAGTAACAGCAAGTGAATGTCTGAATAGAATCACCAACACTAAGAAGCAAAATGAAAACTTGATTTTTGTAGAAATTACACACAAAGCTGGACACACTCTACCTGCTGTGGCATCTGTCCAGGCATCTGTCCGGGCATCATCTGGCCAGGAGGCATGGCACCAGGGGGCATCTGACCGGGTCCCATCCCAGGAGGCGGCATCATGCCTGGAGGGGGCATGTAGGGCGGCTGGCCTGGCATGGGCATCATGCGAGGAGCCTGGCTCATGGGAGGCATTCCCTAAAGAGTAACGTACAACAATGTTGTGTGAGCCGTTAGCCGCGATGATATGCTCCAAACAATTCTGCCACAAATATGAAATAACCATGGCAGGCATTTTCTGACTGTTGAGGTGATAAAATACAGAATCTCCACGTCTATCTCAGCAATTTTCTGAGAAAGAGTCAATCCATTTTTATCCAGTATAACCGACTATAATCAAACCACACCCTCTTTATCCAGAGCCATCCATGCCCACTCTTCTTAGAAACTAGGTTCAGGCAAATGAACATTCTTATCGAGGATCACAATTGAATACTTGATAAACTGTGAATGATACTCATGAAATTTGATATTACTTTACAGTCCATTATTTCTATTAAGTTTAACTGTTACAACCAATTGATTTTCACCAAAAACACCTATTGCCCCATATATTGGTAGTGCCTGTCAGAAGCATGGCGATAATTAGCCTAAAATGGGGGTTAATGTTTGGTAAAATATGACGCAGTGTCGAGTGCTATTGACAATTTATCAGCCGGATAGTGCACATCATTAAACTACATAATTTGGGAAAGCTTAATTTGCTGATCCATGCAAGAGTTCTTGGGAACTGGAACAACACCAATCCTGATACCACAGATCATCAGTGCACTTCTAGTATAACTTTATATTTTTCATTATCTGTACACTAGCACTGATACTAATTGGATGTCCACATACAGCGGACATCCAACTATTACGCCTTGATGTACTTACAGGCATTGCTGCAGGCACCCCAGGGCCCATGGGTGCAGCAGCTCCCGGTACACCTTTCTTGGGTCCAGCTGCATCAGCCCCCTTGACCTTCCTCTTTTCCTTCTTACGGTCACGCTCCACGAAGGTCCCCTTCATTTTAGCTATGATGTCCGAGTCCTGCTTGGCATACTGGATACGCTGTAGGGAGAGATGAAGACGAAAAGTCAAGACCACGTGTGTTTGTATTCTCTTCATCCATCAAGTCAAGTCTCAAGCAGTTAAAATTGTGACTGGAGTCCAACACCTTTGCCTTGCAATTATTGTGCAAGACTTATGTTACATTTTCAGTCCCCTCAATGATCTGGTATCCTACCAAATGATTAACCTACCATGGGTTTGTCATAGAAAGGAAATCCCTGCATTGATCTCAAAGCATTGGAGGCGCTGTTGACTTCTTTGAAGATAACAAAGGCCTGACCCCGCATCTTCAAGTTTCGTGCCACCAAGATGTCCAAGATCTGTCCAAACTGGGAGAAGATGGCGTACAGCGACTTCTTCAACTCTGCAGACACAAGGATCACACGAACCATTAGTTTGCTTGGTGTGGGAGACATTTATTCAGCAGCCGGACACTGAACGTTAACAGCTAGCAGATACTGTACACTTACCATCTTTCTTGATTTTCTCATTCAAGTTGTTGATGTAGATTGTGTGGTTGAGTCGTACTTCCTGGGCGGCCATCTTCTGTTCTGTGGACAATAAATTAGCAGAGGAAAACACACTAATGAAAAATACTGCTTTTCCACCAGCTTGAGACGAATAATCGAAAACCCGGCAAACAGCTAGCTACATTAGCTAACAGCAGCCATCCAAACGTATAGTTAGCTGTTAGCTTAGCTTGGTCATATCTATCGTTTCCCCTCTGATTTCTACCATTGTGATCAACCACTTCTTAACGGGCTAGCTAAGTCTGCAAGTAGGATGCAAAAAAGGATAATGATATCCAAAATATTACTTACCTTTCCGCTTTTTACGTGTCGCAAAAACACCTCGAGGTGATGAATGAAACCTCGAGACTCACGACCATGGACGTTGAAATCTCGCAGAGTCGCAGACAGTAATCTCGCGTAAAGAAAAGAGGCAGAAACTATTTCCGGTTCCCGTCCAGCAACGAGATTTCATTGGCCAGGCTAAAAGCTGCCAAATATGGGTGACAGACATACCCGGTAATGTTGGCTAACTGCGCTTACTGTGCTAAGTGGGAGCCAGATATCATGGATATTACCTGTGAAAAGCTACCAGATAAACATTTCTGTGTAAATTAACTACAGTTAGAGATTTGAGCTTCTTGGTCCCAACATAGATTATGTAATAAGGTGAGTTACTCTTAAATTGCGCATATTCCTGTAGGTTGTAGAGTTTGGCAGAGAGAGAGAGGAGGGCTGGGTTGGTGGTGTATGATTCAATGTGTTATCGATTTAATGGAAATTGTCAATAAGTGCTGTTGTCCCCTTTGTAAACATGCAGTACACACAAATGCACGCCACTTCTCTCAGTCAGAACCATTTCAATCCTTTCTTTACAGTATATGGTCAGAACCCCAAAAGAGATTGGAGAAAATGTCAATGGAGTGTCCCGTGTCACCTCCTCCTCCTCCTCCTCCACCTCCAGGAGCCCCGCCTCCTCCTGCTTCAGTGTCCAGCAAGAAGAAGCTTTATCAGGCTATAGCTTGTGGCAGGAGTCCTGTTGAAGGAGACCACGCAGAGGCCCGCCTGCTGCTCCAGCAGAGGGACAGCAGGTGAGTAGATTAATTTCTAGTGGTCGAGCTCTATCTGCTGCACTTTTTCCCAATACATGTGATTAGCATTGACCATGACCACTGAAAGTTACTGGCTTGTGAGGGAGAAGACTGCAATTGCTTGGACATTGTTTACTTACTGCACATGCATGGTAGACTGCAATGATTAGGAAACAGTAAAGCGAAACTGTTAGCAGCTGTGCAAAATCTTCACGTAGAGCAGTGGCATAATTGTGTCTAAAACATTGGGGGGTCACCAACTGAAGGTTGGGGGGTCTTTTAATTTTACTAATTTTAAATGCATTTCCTGCAATTCTACAGACTTTGGCATCACAGTTGAGCTTTCTTGAATACAGTAAAAGAGAGACTAAATCACCTTCACCAAAAAAGGAAAATGCTAAGTGACAGACTATTGGCCTAAGTTTTGAACACAGTTAAAACAGTTTTTTAATATCATCCCTTTCTCTATTAGTTATATATTTTTTCTTTTACAGTGTAATGTGTCTACTTGGAAAAAAGGGTAACTACATAAATCTTAACAATGGAGTAAAGATCACCATAACCAGCTATCCTACATGAAACGTGCATGACTGCACACATTACATTCTCTTGTTTGAAGACCGCTAGCATTGTATTGTGGATTGTAATACTCCATTAATCCACCAATCCACCAATCTCGTTCTTCCCCTGCGACCTACCTGAAAAGTAGCTTCACCAGCTACTTTTCTTGAATTTCCCCAAGGGCATTAATGCCATCTTATCGGGTTGTAGGTTGTCAAAGTCCACAGTAAGAGCTTTACCAGGGGCTCCAGGTGTCAGGATCAGTATCAGGACTCGAATGCAGACACGCAGACAGGGAATACAGTTCAAAACGTCTTTACTGAAGGAATAAGCAGGTACAGGGTTGTAGGCAGGCACAGGTCATACACAGGTGGTCACAAGGCAACAGTACCAGTAGGAGCAGGCAATCAGGTGGTCCAAAGAACGGGCAGGGTCAGGACCAGCAGAGCGGTGTCAATCGGCCTGACGCTTGGTGCGTGCAGAGGTGGCCAAAAGCACCAAACGTGCTCTCCTCCAGGTCTGGTGGCAGCGGCGGAAGAAGGCCTGAGCAGACGGGACCCCCACATCCTCCTTCTGAGCAGGGAACAAAGGTGGAAGGAGGAACGGTTGTGGGAGACTGGGCAGCGGAGGGCGATCTCCAGATCCTGGTTCGCTCGCTCAGTCTGGCTGTTGGTCTGGGGATGAAAACCAGAGAAGAGACTGGCAGAGGCTCCGAGGAGCTTACAGGACGCCTTCCAAAAACAAGATGAGAACTGAGGCCCACGGTCAGACACAATATCCAGGGGAAGGCCGTGCAGTCTGAATACATGGTCAATGAGAAGTTGTGCAGTCTCCTTGGCAGTGGGCAATTTAGGCAGAGGCAGGAAATGAGCAGCTTTAGAAAAAGAGTCAACAATGGTGAGAATTACTGTGTTACCGTCAGAGGGTGGCAACCCAGTCACAAAGTCCACCGCAATGTGCAACCAGGGTCTCCGAGGGATGGGGAGTGACCAACCGAAATGCTAATTTAAGATATCTCTAATTACATTATGACTAGTCAAAATGCTAATTTAAGATATCTTTTATTACATTATGACTAGTCAAAATGCTAATTTAAGATATCTTTTTTTACATTATGACTAGTCAAAAGGTATCAAACACAAGGCAGAGTCCATGAGGTTGGGATATGATTGGCAGGGTTGATGACATGTGGTTTCGATACTCGATAGTGAATGTCCCATATCACAAACAAACTGAATGAATGATGAAAAATACGGAGACAATTACGGAGAATATCACCGGTAGATCCTGGACTTTCGTTTGGATGGTGAGCGATTCAAGACTTATTTCAGGCTTTCAGGTTATGTGACATGCGGTGCGCTTGCGGCGTTGCAAAAAGTTGAGACGCGTGCGCACCGCGACCGCGCCGCTCTCGCGTTTCAGCGCGTCTGCAGCGCGCCCACAAATGGATTTGCGCGCGCAGCAAACTACATTAAGTGCAGCAAAATAATGTTCAATGTTCAATGCCTATGATGTAGAGAATCCGTCCATGTTCATACAGTGTAGCTTTACTCGTTCATACAGTGTAACTTATAGCTGATAGATAAATGGATTTCACCTTGACAAACGCTGGCATGCTTGTTGTCATAGCCTCACTGTATAGCTGTGTCATATATTATTTGTGTCCACTAAAGCTCTTTTTCCTCATAAATAAGCATTTGAGGCCCAAGGTAAGAAGGGGCCTACAGCAGATTTTCTAGTATAATGACTGATGTAGTCTGTTTTTTTTCTGTGCTCCAGTTTTAGGAAGGATCTGCAGTGGATCTTGTTTAACAAATATGTGCCTTCCCTCATCCAAGATGGTCCACAGTAAGTCAGTGAACTTCGATGTCAGTCTAATAACATTATAATCTACATTTTACTGAGAAAGCATTGATGTGACATGAATAAAAGTTTAAATCTATTGTGTGTCCAGTGGAATCTACGGAGCCCCTAAAGTCCCGAAAAGGCTTCGTAGGAATCAGCATTGGATGTTGTGGTGTTTGTTTGAACCAAGTGCTTTCAGTTTCAGTCGTTTAACATAATTTGTACTATGAGGCTGATATGTCTTTACCTGTAGGTGCGGTCTGGTGGCTTTGTGGATGGCTGCTCACCTACGACAGCCACAGCTGACTGTTGACATGGAGACTATTGTACAGACAGCTTTGGACAGAGGTTACACTGCACAGGGTGAAATGTTTTCAGGTAACATTATCTTTAAAGAGTGTGTAAATGCACAGTTTTCAGTCAGTCTGTGCCTAGTACACAATTTTGAAAGATGCAAAAAATTTGGGAGCAAGAGCAAATAGGGCAGCGTGTCTGTGATATCGTCACCCATCTCCACTCGGGGGCGGTAACAATTTTCTGATCACAAAGCATTTGACACTTCCAAAGGCAAAGTAATAAAGAATAGCCTACGTACCTGGAAATTCTGCCTTGAAACTGATCTGATTGAGGTGTGGCCAGAAATGCAACACGGCTGACAGTTTCATAGAGAGCAGTTCAACAACGATGTTCTGCCTCTAGAAGCGGATGCATGATTTAATTTTAAAAAATGTGGACATTAAGTGCAGGATTAATGCTATTCACTATATGGAAGGTATATAATCATGTTTACACTGAAAAAAACGTAATTTAGTGCTGAGTCGCTCTTTAAACTTCACAAGCTGCTGTGAATGACAACTTAATGCAATTTTAATCTGTGTTCAGTTTATGGAGACCTTGTTTGTCTGTTTATGGAGAGTCTGTTTATAAGGAAAAATCTAACCTTACCACAATTTCTGTGCAGCTGTGTGTTCCTTATGTATTCATTGAGATTTTTTTATTTTTCAGCCCACAACATGGCTCTGTTGGCAGAGGAGATGTGTATCTGCAAGGCTGAACTCCTGACAGGGGGGATAAGTGGCAACAATGCCACAACCATCATTGCACACATGTGTGACGGACAGCCTGTTCTCATCCCGTATCTTAGACCCACAGAATGACCAGGAGGGTATTTCAGTGAGACATGAGTTTAATATGCATTTCATTTCATGTTATTTATTTTTAAACAGGGAGAGTGCACCTTAATTGACTCGAGGGTAAATGTGCCAGTGTTAGCCAACTGGCTTATTTTCAACTGTTGTCCCTGTGGCCCGATGTTATTGGCTAGAAACTGTAATTAAAAATATATATGAAAGCACAACATACAGTCATCTGTACAGTACAGATAGACAGTCAGGAAAATATTCAGACAGATATTATAAAAAAAAATGAAAATGAGGAGAAAAATAAGACAACAAATTAATGTTTGGCCATGAAAAGGGTTAGGATTCATATTGACAAGCTTGCTTAGAAATGAGCCATTTTTTTAAACTTTGTTTAAATATGTTGTAGGTTTTACTCTCACTGAGAAAGCTGAAAGAGCGTGTTCTTTACTGCTATGTCAGTAGCGCTGCTAAAAAACAGTATATAATTAGAGGGCAGAATTCCTTGACAGTATGTACAGATATGATGAGGACTTCAACCATGAGCCATGCCAGCGTAGTGGACACAGAGCACATTGGGCAGTCGCTTCAGGTAAGACGCACTCACTCACCCACTGTCTCAATCAGTCAATCAATCAATATGCCACACATTTACCATATCCATCCCTTCCAGGTGTTCTCCTAGGCCTCGACCAGGGGAGCGTGAGCAAAGAGCGCACCCGGCCTGATCCCACTCTGCCCTGGCTCTTCCTGCCCAGTGACACCAGTTGTCCCGTTCCCACCACGGGGGTCAGAGAGGTTTACATCCTGGCTAAACAGGGCAAGAGCCTCCGCTACCAGCTGTGGAGTTTAGACAGAGTAGCTCAGAGCAATGACCAGCTGATGATGATGGACCCCCAGAGGGCCAGCGACGGCACCCGGTACGTGGTTCCTCAGGGAGGGGTGGAAGCCGGACTAGCTGGCCAGGTGGTGTTGGTCCACACAAGGACAGAGGAGCAGCAGCAGCGGTCAGGCTGACACTGCTGTGGGAGTAACAATGGACACAAAGTGCAGATGAGTCTCTAAGATGCAGGGACTGTTACATGGAGTTTTATCTGTTAAGAGGCATCACAACGAATGCTTGTGGCATTTTGTGATTAATATAAACCTATGCAAATCAGTGGCTAAAAGAGTTAAATATGATGTCCATGACAGCAAGATAATCAGCTTAACGTGCTGAGTGAGAGAACCTTAACTCTGAATGTGTATTTGCCTCACTTTGGATGGATCCTGTTATCACTTTTATTTAAACTGAGAAGCTACTGTACATTTTTGACTGTTTTGCATGAGTAGCTAGAAATGTGTTGAATTTTGAACATCTCCTCTTAGACCTTTTGGTGCTAAATAAACCACATCAAATGAATGGAGCATATTTATATAATAAAATGATTCAAATTTCTGATTTGTTTTTTGTGTCATTTATGATTCACTGCCTACCTGTAACTGTTTATCTTAGCACTTTTGGCTATTCAGCAAAATAAAAGTCTTCACACCAATATCAATACAATTTTAAATTGATTTTGGTTTGTGAACTGCATGATCAATGGTGATGAATGGTGTATCTGATGTCTGATGTGTAGTGGGGGGGGGGGGGGAAATCAGAGTAGAAAACACTCCAAAGCTCTTATTTTCAATTTATTGCAATCAATGCCATTCCAAACAAAGCAGGGACCTAATATCAATTTTCACAAGTCTGTAAAAATACAGTACATAATATGTTATGGTTACAAAGTTACAAATTAACTCCCCATACCTCAATCCAGTTCTCTCACACACAAAGCACCCAGTTTGAAAACCTGATAGTTTGCCATATTAAAAATATAAAGAATATGTGGGCAGAGAAATATAATACTTTGTAAACACTACATTGTTCCTTTCTTCCAGTAGGTGTGCTTGGTGAGGAATTTTCAGAGATGGAAAAACAGAATTCCAGTTCCATGAAGTCAGACATTTTGCAGCAATGGTGTAGAGCCCTTATATTGTGTACAGTGTGTGCCGCCTGCACACACACACACATTCCCCAACAGTGCTGCCTGACACTGTCAAGGGACGCAGATCTCTGGAAGACTCGACACTGGAATGTTCACCGACCTGCCGCATTCCTGCCACGGAATGCCAAATACGGTCATAAGCGCTGACATCATATCGACGTTATTACAAGGTTATATACTCATATTAACCTCATATTGCCATTTTCTTTGTAAACTACCAATCTTACATAGACTCAAAGTTCAAACCTACTAAACCTCCCATTTAGTGTAGCTAAATGAGGGTCTAGCATCGTCCTCATATTTCAAACAATGTTATTCTCGCCTTTGATGATGCATCATCCCTTAAAACCGAAGAAATGTTGAAATTATCTAGTTTGTAGTTAGTGCATGAGCTGATAGATGGGAGAAACAGCACACTTAGCCAGTTAACAGTTTAATCAGGGAGTTCCAGTTTCATATTACCTTTTCCACCAATGATTCACTCGCTCTCACACTTAGTTTTAGTAATCTAAAGCAATATCGATTAAGCAGAATAGAGCAATCATGGGAAATTCAACTTCTGCTTAACTGCTAAATGTCTGCATCTGTGAACCCATCTTAAGACACAAAGAGGCAGAGCTTGTTTTGTTCAATGGCTTTGTGAGGCTCCATAGTGCAACAAATTCCAGACAGGCATGGCTGTCGAGCCGCATACTGTACACAGTAAAAAAAAATATTCTCGTATTTCAGACACTTTCACTGCATTATCATACAAAAAACCAATCAAGAAACACTTTCAGTTCCCACTTGAAGTAAATTAAACTTTGGGATTAAATGTTTATCGGTTTACTTGGGTGAACTCTTTGGAAGAAAAATAACATCATGAGTCCACTGCATTGGAATGGTCAAACAGCTCTTCCATTAAAAACGCTAGGCACCAGAAACAGTACAAACAGGGTAAGGAGGCTATAAGAAGGCAAAAAATTAAATAAAACTATTTACAGAGAGACCCTACACACTGGGTTAGTTTACACACAGTTTTACCAGTGTTTTAGTGTTGCTGTATACTAAGTGGTCCATGACAAAAAGGCCACTTAAGAAGGTTTTATACCACTGGATCAAGTTCATTGTTGTAAGAGTGCTATGTGCATCTCTAACCAACAGAGGGAGATGGTGATGAGGGAGAGGAGTAGTAATGTTACATGTGCTTGTGTGTAGAAGTGGTAGAAGTCAATGTTGTTTCTTAATTAGAGGTCCACAAAGTCAGAGACTGTACACTCAGGAGAAAAAAGGTACAGCCCCAGCGACAACAGGTACAATTCTGCACCTTTGTCAAAATCCTTTAGTTTCTGGATGAAGTGGTAAAGAGTCCTGTATGCTATGCTCTCTCTCTCTCCCCTCTCCCTCTTGTGTCTCACATCAAGGCAGGTCGTCTGACCTCAAGCTTCACCAATGGACCACGTGCAAGATGGTGGCCTTTTGGCGTATCCCACAGTGCAATGCGCAGCCTGCGTTCGTTTTGCCTCTGTGGATACTGACATTTGGATATTTTGCATCGTGGTTATGGGTATGAAAAAAAGTAATGGTATCAAAACTGATAGCCGATTATATTTATGGACCTTGTCTGTTCATTCGTCGGTCAATCTCAGCTTGTATCATCTTCTCATTCCACAAATTCAGAGTGTTTTCTCCGCGCACTGCATGGTCCATCTGTTCACGCCGTCGTCTGTTCTGACTCCGCCCCTCAGGGTGTGGGGGGCAGCATACTGCTGAAGATGTCTATGAGGTTGTCCAGCCCCCAGAGGTAGCCGTCCTCCCTGTTGCCCTCCACCCAGGGAGTCCTGTGGTCCAGGGTAAGAGGGGCGGTCAGGGGAACCGTCTTCCCAAAGTCGATCATCCACACCCGGGCCTGTCCCGATGCATCGTGCACAAACAGCAGAGAGCTGCCCACCACCTGGCAAGAGAACAAGTAGGGCAGGTGAGGTTAGATGTGTGCGCAATTCAATACAGTAGACTAGATAATATTATAAATTTGCAAATTAGCCAACTAGTTTGTTGTGAAATCATGATGTGTGTGTGTGTGTGTTCACCTCGTGTGTCCTGAAGAAGTGTGATTTCTCAAGAACAGAGCGAAGTTCCTCTAGCCTCTGCAGGTACAGTTTCTAAGGGTAGAAAAAGAACAAAGAGGTGAGATGTGGGTCAGCAGAATATAAGAATAGAGAAATGGAAAAGAAGTCGCAAAATGGAAAAAAAAAAAACCTGTTTCCTTTCCTCACTGGCCTGAGTTAACTGTAACTTGAGTAAAGCTTTAAATAGAAGACTTGCACTTAAATACTCTAGACTTAAATAGAGTAGTATTCTTGCCGTTTTAAATTTATGTAGAAATAAATTACTATTGAATTTGGATGAATTGGTCAGTGAACTCTGAACACCTACCAGGATCTGAATGTTCCCATCGACAAAGTCCTCCAAGGCCTGCATCACCTGCTCTCTGTGCTTGGTCTTCTTAAAGTTGGTGTTGCAAGTTCCATCTGCTTTCTGTTAAAAAACAACAACAAATAAAACATCAAAATTAAAGCTAAACTGTTTATTTAATAGTCAAGTACATAGACTATCTTGTTCCCCTCCCTCTCAATCATTCTTTTGACCAGCATGAGCATGGTGATTCAAATCAGTAACTTTTTACAGCTTCCTGAGTCCGGTATCTCAACAACTGAGATGCAGTCCAGCTGAAAGTTCTGTTCATACTTGATGTACTGATTATATGGAACATATAACGTAACACTCAGCCTGACCGCTATAACCCGTTTGACTGGAAAATAAAGCCACAGTGGACCAATTAGCTGCTGAAAATGGATCATCAGTAATTTCATTCATGGGAGAGTAATATGCAAATCTATAGCTATTGGCATAACCTGGTCCCAGTCCTGGATTTCTTTTTGAAAGTACAAGTAGTCCTCATTCTGACTACTCGTTCAGCCAAGAATTGCAATAGTCTAGTTGTTTGCCAATTCTACACCAGTGAGTGGTCTTGTCCTGTGTATGAACTGATAAATATTTAATCTCAATGTTTGGTACTGTTTGTTCACTTCAACAACACTGACTGCTACAGCCAAGTGCGGGATGAGCCCCAGCTGAGCCCTTCTGACCTTAATGCCTTCGATGCGGAAGCCCAGGGTGGCTGTAGAACTGAGAGTCTCCCTCCACTGCATGTATCTGGGTTTGAGGACCCCCTGCTGGGCCTTCTCCTGCTCCGTAGGGGCCCCGGGGTCCACCGCCACCATCTTCTCATACATATCCTTCCGCAGGCGAGGACGCTCTCTGGCTTTACTCAGCTCCTCCTCTAAGTATGTCCTGATGGGAGACGGAACGGAAGGGAAAGGCTTAATATGGCAAAGAGGCAGAACACTGGTGAGGAGTAAAGTGTGTGGAGGCTTATATGCGTTTAATGATGCATTTTCTAGGCTCACTACAACTCCCAAAAGCCTGAGAAAAGCTCTGATTATCACTATGAACTTGGAAAATGTTTGGCACACAATCACACATGCTTTCCACACTCACTCACTCACCTGCTGCCCATCTTACAGTCCATGATGGAGGGAGAGTCGAAGTCAGCCAGCAGGTCATCCATCAGGTTATAGTCCTGCTCATCTCTCTGTACCACGCCGTGATACCCAGGCACGTAGGGCCGCAGAATGTCCTCCATCAGCTTCTGTAGGCACTGTTGCTCACACTCACAGTAGCGCTTCAACAAGCGCCCGTACTCCCCGGCCTGGAAGTTACCTTGGAGACAGGGACAGAGAAAAAGAATAAGAGAGGAAAAGTAACATTTGGAGTGTGTCCTATGCATGTGTGCGTTGGCGTATATATGTACCTGCATGGCCGGCTAGCTGCACCCAGGGATAACGCTTCTTGAAGGACACGACGAAGGGGGACCAGTGAACCATAGTCTTCAACTTCTGCCAAGGCTTGTTCTGGAAAAAGACAAACATCTTCAAATCATCCTCTAAGAAAAAGTGTGACGTGGTAACACTGATGACAAATCTGAAGAACTGACTCACTAAAACAGCGGGAGAGTTTCTTCTATGGTCAAAGGCGAAGCATTGCAAGACACTGGCCAATAGAATGATTACCAATTAATGGATAAAGCCCAGCACATACCCTGTAGACATTGGACAGACCGTCCCCCTTAGCCAAGGCCAGGTGCACAACGTACGTGACAAAGCCCATTCATGAAACATTTACCAAAGCCAACAGTGTGGTGCCATAAAACAGAACCCCCACTGTCTGAAACACTGCATGTGTGTGTGTGTGGGTGTGTGCGTTCGTGTATGTGTATAATAGTTATCTGTGTTGGGAAACACTAGAGCAAGGACAGTGTGCAACGGGGGCTTTGACGCAAGCGATTTGAGAGAAGAACATGACATCGATTAGCAGAACGTGTGTGTGGGAAATCAAAACAAGCTGGCAGTGAGTCTTGGCTGAAGTTAGGTGTGTTGCGTTACGCAGCAGATAAAGAGGAGGGGAGAGACCAGGAGACAGAGGTCTTACTGAAAGGTGAACAATGTTATTGAGAACGAGAGAGAGAGAGAGAGAGAGAGAGAGAGAGAGAGAGAGAGAGAGAGAGAGAGAGAGAGAGAGAGAGAGAGAGAGAGAGAGAGGTCAATTTGGTTAATCGAGTAGAAGAACAAGGGACCATAATCATAAAATCCATCTTTTTACAGCCCTAACAGACTATCTCTGCCATGTTCACATGTTTGCCTATCTCTCCTCTTCTCAAACGCGTTCTTTCCACAGCTGCTGTGTTGAAACTCTGTGTCACAATAAAACAGTCTTAATGCTGGAATGTACACACAACGGAAATGGTGGGTTTATGTTTGCCAAGAACAAACAAGCTTTATTTGAGTCAAATGAGGGCTGATTTGTAACTCAAAAGGTTTAAGCTTTTTACAATCCAGACTTTAACCATCCAAATTTTGGGTGTACTTGCTTACAGTACTGTTAGGCACATGTAAAAAAATAAACCATCCATAAAGCAAAGATGCTTTCAAAAATAATGAAATGAAAAGTTTCTAAACATCAAAAAAATGTACTATAAAGAGCAGTCTACTGATACATTAATGCAGAAAACAAACATCTAAGACGTCACTTATATAAAAAAAAAAATCTAGGGTGCCAAAGACTTTTGCACAGTACTGTATGTTATGGAAGCGTTTGACTAGCAAAAAAAAAAAACCCAACCTTTAGCAGAACTTACCCATCATAACTCAACATTTAGGTCTGATGTACTCAATATCAGTGGAAAATTGCTACATCCCAAAAATACATGTATACGCCATGTGAAACTATCAGCTCTTACGTCAGAAGTTTAGACAAATTTCAGGGTGGCGGGGTGAATGTGTTTCAACACCGTCATTCATAGTTTGTATTTTTTTTTAAAACCATGCCAGATGACTAATGTAGTTACGGACTGGGCCTTCAAGTTGTCAAACCTTTAGATGTAAGAGAGCTAGGAACAAGCCGTTCTGACTGCATTCTACAGGTGTGTTGCTTGTGGCAGGGAAACGGTGAACGGCAGGTTCGTGCCGGCTTTGTCAGACAGCTGGTAAACGTCAGGATGATAGATAGAGAGAGAGAGAGAGAGAGAGAGAGAGAGAGAGAGAGAGAGAGAGAGAGAGAGAGAGAGAGAGAGAGAGAGAGAGAGAGAGAGAGAGAGAGAGAGAGAGGGGGGGGGGGGGGGGGGGGGGGGGGGCAGAGTGAGAGTAAGAGCGAACACCAGACGCCTGTGACCCGAGCCTTCAATCTCATTAACAGATTAACCTCAACATAACCTCTCCCACCTCAGGAGAAACAACACACCTGAACATATTGAAAACCAACCGCATGCAGGCGTTTTACACATTTTTCCTAACCTTTCTCTGATTAGTAGCACAATTTCAGTACAATTCTGACAGCGTTTATATTGAATGCTTCAATAGCTGATTTGAATGTCCAAGGTCTTGTTTTAGCTAGAACTGTCACTCAACTATCTCTCAGGATGTTTGTCATTTTGTTCAGGATTCCTTCAAAGGCAGCTCAACATACCAGCAGCCAACCTTGACCTTAAACACTGGTGAAGTTGAAAACACAGTCTGAAAAAAAAAAACATTTCCTAGCCTTTTCAACATTTATCCTCTTTTATAGGTTTCCCTGTATAAGGCAGGACAAGAATATCCAAACAGAGCACTAAAAAAAGATCAGATTTAGAACAACCATTCCTCCACCGCATAAAACACAACCAGGCAATCCATCTTGAGAAAGACACTCCAGCCTGGTCAGCACAGTAAAACTGTCCCAACTTTAAGCCTCCAAAGTGTATACTTATGAACCTGTTATGTCAGATTCTGTTGCTCTGAATAGAGGGGGCAATGCACCTTAGGTATACACATTAAACTTATAGGCCTACTATTTTAGTTTATCAATCAGTTCTTTTAAAAGAGTGGGATCGTGCTCAACAGTGAGGATATGTTTAAGCAATATTTACGCTAAAATGGACAGAACATTTTCGGACACCTTCGTCTGTGTCTGTGGATTAGAGGTCCACTTGTGGGTCACAGAGGAAACCTTTCAGTATAATCAAATCATATTCATACCAAGTAGGTTCTGATAAATTCATGTTAATGTGTATGAAATCATGTAAGTAAAAAGCTGATGTTTGGGTAATGTTGTTACTGTAAACATTGGGCAGAGAACCGTTCATAAAACAGTCAACACAGCAGTCAAAAAATAATCAGCTGAAATAACATCCGTTTGTGGTCAAAACACAAACCACAAACCAAGTTTAGCCATCAGACCATGATAACCCCTGTCTCTTTTTATTTAGTTATTATTAGCATTATCTCTCCTCAGCCAGAGAAGCCTTCAGTGACAGATGGAAGTCCAGGGGGTTGACAGGAGAGAAAGGTGAAGCAGACAGCCAGCCTCTCCTCTTTCATCTCTCTCTCATCCTCATGCTTTCTCTCCAATTGCTTCAAGCTGACAGCTTGGTGTGTTGCCTCTCTGGGGTCAGATGTACCTGCCTAATATTATCAGTCTCCACTAGGGCTGCACCGTTAAATCGCAAGACGCAGCAGTTGTTTTTGTTAGAAGTAAAGATGTTTTGGAAAACCTCTGATACAAAGCATTCTGCTGCTGCGGAGAATCCCTACAAGTTGCATGTAAGAAAATGTTTTTCCATTGCAATTCAAACTCAGTAAATCATAAGCATTGGCATCTCATTCTGTCTCCCCAACCCACATCTTTGAGCATTTTGAAACACTGAAAATAAATTACACCACAGCTGAACTTTCACCATCTCCGCTGTCTCTCTGTGCCTTCAGTTCTTTATTCTGTGCTGCTTTGTTTCTAGCTAAGCTTCCTTCTCATTCCCCAATGTTTTGATGCACATTAATTTGCCCTGTTAAACTCTTCCTCTCCCCATTTTAAATATCATGGAAGCCCCTTCTGTCGCTCCTCTCAACCACTTTCTGTCAGTCATGTCACCTCACATCCCATCCTGTGGTTCAAATGCAACCAACGTTTACAAACTGGAAAGAGTTATGTTGTTGTTTAGACACTTAACACTGTATGTCGGGTAACGATTTTCAAACCATGAGCATTTCACCTCCCCAATCCCCAACAGCTTTCCTTTCTTTTCCTCACTCACTCTTGTCACACTCCCATCCTCCCTAATACTTTTAAGCCCATCCTCTCCGCTCCTAGACTTTGGGGTTGGAATGCTGGGAATGTCCTCTGGTATTCGTCATGGAGAAAGCAGCTTTACACACACACACACCCCTCCACTGGGGCCCCTCTGTTGTTCACATGGCAACAGTAATGAGCATAGTCAGAGAAGCCATATTGACCACAAAAATGTTTTTCCCCAATCTCAAACAGCACCCTCACTCACCTATCAAACAAACACACACACATGCAGGAGAGAGATGAGGCGTTCACCAGCATACAGTCCTTTTAGGACTAGACAATGTGCCTCAGGGAAAAATAAGGATAGAACATTATCACCTAGGTCAAAGATCATTAAAGGCTTGATGCAGCCAGCATCCTTATCCTGGTGGTTGGCTTACTGGCTTCTTAACCCAGATAGAGAGAACGTCATAGTTACAGCAACACAGATATCTGTGCAAACAGTATGGCAGACAACAACCAAATACTGTAGCAAGAGATTGGGCTATCAATCAGTTTACATTTGAATAGCAAACCTGGCTCCTGAATTTGAAATAATCTAATCTCATATCCTCTTTCTGAAGTTCTGTAAGCATTTCATTATTAGCAAGCACATCCAACAGTCTGTGGTGGAAATAGGTTGAATTCAATCATATAGTCCTGTTCTAGTTCTTACCTGGCAGACAGAGCAGTAGTGGAGGAGCAGGCAGGCGCTGACACAGGCACACACAGCCACAGAGACAAAGCGAGAGCGCAGCCAGCACAAAATACTCCGCACCATCAGCACTGGGTCTCCCCAAGCCCCACCGCCTGCACCCAGGGGTGTGTGCCTCCCCGTTGGCCTAGTATCCCAAACAGTCATCTATTACCTTCTTTAACCAAGTCTAGCTTTAGCTCTCCATCCTACTCCAGTTCTTGTAGCTTAGCCTTTAGCTTAAACCTTGCTGTAAACAGAGGTAAACTGAAGCTCGAGTTGCCTGGTAAATAATCCCGTTCTGTTATAAAGGTAACACTAATCTCTCACTTTCACGCTGACCTCTTCTCTTCGTCTCCCAGGTCTTTTTTCACTCCAATTCACCATTTCTACTGTTTCAACATCCTGTCACTCCTCCCTTCCTCTCTATCACTTTCTCAATACCCGATATCTTCTCCCTGTTGATCGAGCGTATCCACCTACCCCTCCTCTGTCATTTATCTCTTTCTTTCTCCCAGACCTTCTGCCTGCTTGAACTCGTTCCCTTTCCTTTTCTCTCCCTCCCCTAGATGATTCACCATCTCCCTATAGCTACTTCTTACTGTATCAACCACCACATACCGAGCCGTCTTTCTCTCAGTCCCACCTTTGTTCTACTTGTTTCCCTCTCTCGCTCTCTTCCCCTAATCCCCACTCAGCCTATCCTGAGCCCGACGCAGAGCCAATCTCTTGCCAGACTCCAACTGGTAGAATGGGGGCAGGGAGAAAGAGATGGTGAATCTCCCAACAGGCCTTCGTCTTCCTCTGCCCTCCCAATGCTCTCCTTCTTTTGTCTACTTGACAAATTCCTCAGTATTATGCAACCTACAGAGGTGTGTGTGCGTATATATGTGTGTTAGGGACAAAGAAGAACCTGTCAGACAACTATTATCAGCTACAGGAGTACTACATAAGCACACACTGAAGTGTTTTCAGGTGCTTTCAGATCTACAGCAGAGCTCTTTCTCAAAACTAGTCTATATAAAACCACATCCCTTTCCCTCTACTCAGCTCTTCTCTGCTCAGCCTTGGGTCAGTAGACGTACAGACAGAGGCGCAGCATGGCCTGCATTTGTGCGTAAGAATTTGTGTGTAAGAATTTCTGCTTGCGCACGATATTTGCAAGCATGTGTAAAGACGGTGTGGGAGTGATGTGTGGGACTTTGTATAATGAGCGCCAGGGAAAACAAGTTTGCAATTGTGGATCATGTGAATTAGCATGCATGCATAGCTGAAAAGTTCACGTGTAGGCTACGTGTTCAAAGCTTCAGTGTATGTTTTTGTCTGCATGAGCTTTATCTTCTCTTGGCTTATCTTCATTTTCCTCTGTTTTTTGTTCCACCGTCTATGTCTCACGGTATTTCAGGGGAAAATATTAGGCTTTTGTTGCAAGGTTAAATGTGGGGGAAGAAAGCATGACACAGACGAGTGATGGAAGTTAAGCTGAGGGAAGTTTCATTATTTAGAAAATAAAGTGTACAATACAGGCCTGAGCAGGCATTTGTAGACATTTACATCTAATAACATTCAAATGTCAGGGACAGAGTAGATATTGTCAGCGAGAAAGAGAGAACGGGAGGAGAAGAAAAAAAAAAAAGAGCACCATATATAGGAAAGATGTCGCCTAGCAACGGGCTCTGCCTTCAGCCCAATTTTCCATGACACACGCTGAACTCTGAATGCAAGATTGCATCGGCATGAGTGTGTGTATCTCTGAATATGCATGTGCGGGCAAGTATCTGCTCACGTCATTGAGCATACAGAATGTAACTGGTTTGGCTGCGAGCTCACAGCGTGGCCGCAGATTTCAAAAGTCAATAACAACACACACCCTCATTCTGTCACTACAGGCGCAGTTCAGTCGACTAAAGGGGACAAAACACTCACATTAAAGGGCCAACTCGTCAGCAACCACAGGCCGGTGTCATCCTGTTTGTTACGACAGCTCCAATGCAACGCCTCAGGTTGCTCATTTCCTGTCTGTCAATATAGTAGCCAGGAAATGACACTGTCCACTGATTTGCTGATACAAATGGTTATCATAATCAAGCCAAAAATCAAGTTTAACAAAGTTATATCTGGAGGAAATGTATATTTGGAAGTGACGGGAGCGATCATTCACATCAGTTAACTCAAAGTAAAAGAATGACAGAGGGACAGAAAAGATCTGGACTGATATTGCTAAAATGGTCCATACTGCTGACTGTATTCAGGATGTTTGTGTAGACTTGAGGACAGTCACTCTCACACACTGAAACTTATGCACGCATGCACGTGGATACACACATGAATGACAATGAGTCACAGCAATATAATCATGTCATGATCTACTGGAGGCCCATCTCCACCTCAGACTGGCCATAAAGACATTTGGGTTTAGTGCAGCTGGTGTCTGTTATAAGTGTGTTAAGAGAGTGTGAGGTACAGGCTAATGATAGGATGTTAGATACCATGAACTTGGACTAGCATGAGTTCAAATCCCAGCTCATGCTATACTGTCACACCTGTCACAGCTCTCTGTCTCTCTCTGTCACATGTCACATCTCTCTCTGTCACATGTCTCTCTCTCTCTCTCTATCTCAAAAATAATAACATACCAAAGGAGGGTGGACGATTCACTGTGGAAACATAATTAGTCCTACAATAAAATAAATGGAGTGCAACTTCTGCCATCTTTCCAGTTTTTGGGCTGGGCCAGAGAACCTGTGTTACCCCTAGTCTATTTCCAGTGGAGACATCCTGTTTTTAAGGCTAATTTCATTCCAAACACTTCGAGTCACAGTGCATCAAAGCCTCCTGACTCAGGGGGGGGAAAACATCATAACCTCCTACTTGGAAACTTTAAATTGAGTTTCAGGACTGGAACAGACGAAAGAAAAGCCTTTGGGGCTTAAGGTCTAGACTGCCCCAAGAGCAGCTGTGCTAGCTATACACGCAGATTAAGGAAGACAATTTGTATATTAACTGTAGCCTATATCACTGAAGTGGCAACTCCAGTGGGGTGACAAATGGTTCAAAGTAGGACTCTGACTCTGGCCCCTAAATATCAAGCTGAATTCTTTAATGAAAGCTATGTGATCATGAACTTTGGGAGTTAAAAGTCATATCTAACTATCTTAATATCAGTGTGACACAGTCTAAACAGCCTTTACATATCTGACCCTTGTGCCCTATGTTTTGATTAGGCTACCAGTAGGCTAATCCAAGTGACAACACAGATATTATCTACTGACATCTGACAACCACTGCCACTATGAGACTGAGGTCAGTATGTGAATGTGTTTGTGCATAAGGATTATTTAAATGTCTAAAATAAATATGGAAATGTGCATGTGTCACCATGTTCATCTGAGTTATCTGGCTGACTAAACAATATGCCTGTGTTTGAAGCTCTTACAGGATATAGGTTTGTTTACCTCTGGATGTTCTGTAAAGTGTGTGTACAATGAGTGATGTGTGCACTCTGTGTGTGCATAGGTTTGTACATATGCATTCCCATGTTTTTCCTCAAATCAAATAATCAGAGCTTGCTGTAGACTTTTTTTTTTTGCAGATGTGTAGTAATTTTGGTTCTGACACCCAGGTTTGTGCTCCAGTTGGTGTTGCAGATTATGAATGGCTCTTAATTGGATATCCATATCATGATATATGGTCTTTTTCCAGCTGTGTGTGTGTGTGTGTGTGTGTGTGTGTGTGTGTGTGTGTGTGTGTGTGTGTTTCCTCTGCATGCAAACATGCATGTAGAGGAAACACTGCAAACTAATGGGCTTTATGTCATCACTGATGGCTACAAAATTGTACAGTGACTTTCAACATGTTACCCACTGTGGAAAAAATAAATGTTAAATGACAGATACATGAATAGCACACTCACCCCAGTCCCATCGTCCGGGCTGCCCAGAGACGAGAACCTGGCTGGAGACAGACTGGACTCAATGTCGCTTCCAGTGAAGTCATCCTCGGATTCCTCGAAGGACGACGCGGAGGACAGGCCGATGGAGGAGGAGTTGGACAGCTTTCTCGGAGAGCGCATCAGCGCGGGGGAACCTCCGCAGCCGCTGTCCGAGCAGGGCGACTCGTCATCCGGATGAAGTTCCAAACACGACCCGCTGATTTCCGGTCCGGCGGTGTGGGGGGGCGAGGTCCCCTGAGGCCTGCTGGGGCTGGGGTCTCTGGTTATGATCAGCTTCGGGATGGTACCCGAGAAACACTGGCCTCCCGAGGCATTCTGGGCCCGATCGGAGTCCTTTCGGCTCCCGGATTCAACGGGACAACCGTTGCTTTGGTCACTGACAGCTTTGGGCTGACATGAAACACTGATAAAGTCAGATTTCGTCATTTCACCCTCCTCAGTGTGATCGTTAGTTATGGGCCGTCCACTATCCAAAGGTTGATCCGAGCACAAGCGCAGCGATGCCAAAGTCCACTCGGTCTCCTGTCCAGAGGTGAGCCGCAGGGCTGAGCTCAGAGTCCCCGGTAATTCCCTAACCTCAGACACAACACTTCCCTGGATGTTTTCTCCCAGTGGCTGGTTTTCCATGGCCGTCGCCGGGGGATCCGAGGCATGGTCTTGTCCCCTGGTTTCTGGCTCGCTACACAGCTCCTCCGCGCAGCCCGCTCCGCTGAGTTCACCGGTCCTCGTTTCCAAGCCCGACGCATCGGACGAGCCAGTCGTTGCCTCGTTGTTCACAGCTTGGCTGTCCGCAGTATCATACTTTAGGCCGGGCGGGCTCTCGAAACCCGGGGCCGTCCGCTCCTCTCCGACCGCCAACACGCTCTCGTCCCTCGGCAACTTTCCCACTCCGTGATCGGGGCGCGTTTCTGAATCTCCAGCTCCCTTCACACAACCTAATGTCACTTCTGTTTGGCTGGTGTCTCGACGGTCCCCTTCCAGCCACGGCAACTCCTTATTTTTCATGTGATTCCTGTTTAACCGGTCACCCTGTCGCTTCTTCTCACCACTCGTAAATCTGCGGATACGGAGCCGTTTGGCTGTCTCGCCTGGTTTCCATTTCGCTTTGCCCGGAGTGGCAGTGGCGTGCGATAGACCGGAGCGAGTTTGGCCCATCCTGCATGCCGTAGTAGTGACCAAGACACACCCTCAATGAGCAGGCTGGGGTTGAAATCACTTATGATATTGGTATTATGACTCCTGCAGTGTAACACATTAGTCATGAACTCCACTTATTGTTGTAAGCCTGGGAAAATCTTAAACTGGGCATTTCCTTTCCTCTTCACATGTTGAAATATTCCATATCTGAGGGAGCAAATAAAAACACATTGATTAATAATTTACACACAACTGCATGAACAACAGCCTGTTCTCATAAAATGCTGTTCTCTCACTTCTATCTCCACTAATCAGGCTGAAAATCTAATTGTAAATCTTACACATAAAGAGTAATAGGTAGGGCTCCATATTAACAATAGCCACAGTAAACACTGGCCTTCATTAATCCCATTACTTGGCTCAAGTAGTGCAATTAATCTTAATTGATTGTGATTTATCAATTCTGACCTGCAGAGTCCTGGGGCAGGCTACAGACCAGTCACAAATAACTGAGTGTTAACGTCGCAAGTAAATACAATGGCACTGAGAAAATATTCATAGCAAAAAATGGTAAAATGTGATATGTATGATATAACACTACAGTAAGACATGTTGACTGCTAAGTAATGACAAGTCAGACCAGTGTTATCCAGAATAATGCTGCCCTCCTGTGTTTGGACACCACACTTCTCAAAGTAGGTTTGTTTCAGTACAGCAATTTCATCTGGACCCTAATGGATATCTATATTATTTTGTTTCACAAAAATACAGTGGAAAATACAGGGACTTATAATCCTGCCAGTGGACATGAAATAGGGTCAACAGCAAATACAGCAACCATACTGCTGTGCAGGAAAACAAAGCATTGCCGTGCCCAACATAAACTATTGAAGAAATGTAATCTGCATTGACTCAAATAGAGATACGACACAATACTCAGCCAAACGTATTCAATTCACCAAAAGGGTCCACCATATACGAAGAAGCTCATATGTGGGCTTCAACTTCTATGTTTGGTCCTGGTGACAAATGGGACAGCATTGCTTTGTAAAATGAAAAACTGGAAAACGTCAGGGCCAATAACACATTTTACTTTACGCATATAAACTGTTCAGAAACACCAGGTCAAAGGCAGCCATTCACAAATCCCACTCCTGTAGTCATGAAAATATTTTACACAAATATAATTATACATAAGTCACAACAACCCCTAAATGTGAAATGTCAACTTTTTCCCATGAAAGGAACCATTCTGCTAGACATAACGAAGCCAGGCATCATTGGAAATTCAATGTAATCTACATAAGACATGATGAGCCATTGAGTGTTTCACTGTCATGAAACCATCAGCATGGCAGCACTGCAGTAACTGCTGTCAGGAGGGAATGTTCAGAGACAGGAAATGAGACAGGAAGGATAACAATGGAAAGAATAGCTCATAGTGTGTGTGTCTGTGTGGGGGGTGCGCCCATACACACACACACAAGTTCATTCTTTTATAGTCAAAATCAAGCATGAGGAATTATGACTCACGCAGGGCTGAATGTAATTATGCACCATGCTGACACCCAATGGATTCTTTTACACACAAGTGCACACACACACACACACACACACACACACATTAAGGGAAGTTGGTCATTCCATGGTCATCTAATGATAGAAAATAGCTAAGTTGATGTATGATGTCAGAGCATAATGATGACAATTACAACCACTCATCAGTCATACAAAACAGCATACACAATCCTCTGTCATTTACCTGTTCAAACAGAAAAAAACACAGCGGAAAACACTTGAAGACTTTAGTTTCAAAATGATATAACCACCATTAAAAAAAGATCACACCCACTCTCCCATCTGCTGGCATGAGAGTTAAGCATACCATGGGTTCTACTGAAGTGAGGAGTCATCTTTTGCAACATTTGCTTATAAAACAGTTCCTGTTTTTTGAGGACAGAATCATTTATGCTTTTCAAATAGTGCATTTCAGGCAGCAAATTATCTTTGCCAAAACTGATATAAATCATGTTGGAATGAAACCCTTCACTTTAAATTAGGCCAGCTTTGATCCTAGACTGGATCAAATCAGTGAGGGTTTTATAACCCAGGGTTTCTTGGACTTTGTAGATACACAACAGCCCATATGGCCCTCATCTGAAAGGAATTTGTCTTATCAGTTTTCAGTGAGCAATAGACTAAACGGATAACTTATTAAAGTGATAAAATAGCACTACTATTGGCTACTACTGATCTCACTTCCACTTATGGGGACCTCCTCAAGAAACATCACCCCCAAACATATCAATCTTGGCCTAAGAAAATACAGTAGGCCTGTTAAAATTCAAATTATGAGCCCAAACAATTAGTCAACCAAATACATCTGCAAACTATTAGCCAAAACTTACCATACAGAGCCTGTACCTTCCGCCTCTGGAGTGTGAGCAGCTGTGGCAGCTGGCACTGAGTGGTGTAGTATAAAGGGTGTGGAGGGGTTGTGCCTGTGCTGTGGCTTATCTGTTTAGCTGTGTGTGCAATGCTGCTAGTGTAATATATCAGCATGTGGTTGAAGTGAAAGAGGAAGCACTTGTCAAAACACTGGTAGGCCCTTTAACGTTACGGGTTGGTTGCTTCAGTTGACAGTTGAAGTGACAAAGCTAGCTTAACGGACGCGTACTCAAACCAGATGAGGGAAATGTTTTCAACCCGAATCAGTCGGTAGATAAACTCATGTGAAGTGACCAAAAACAGCTGGTAACTGAGCAAAACAGTAATAACTGTATTCTAATATGAATTACTTACAGTTTTATGTTGTTTCCACTAACAAAAGCAGCATGCAGTGAGTGAGACAATAGTGTGGGCTGCACAGATAGGCTGTCTGGCAGGTGGATTTAATAGTGCTGCCTTCACGTGCTTCTTGTAAGCTTCCACTTCTGTTTCATGAAGTCGCAAATACAACTTGTTGCGCATTCAATGCTTTTGTTCGGTATAATAATAAAATGGACCCAAATGCATGTCAAGCATGCAATTGATAATTCAATTAACCGATTGAAACAAAACTTAAACCTAAAGTTTAATAAGGAGTGAAAATACGACAAACGACGATAAACATACATAGTCAAACTAAATTATACTGTATATTATAGTGAAGTGATCACATGTTTCCAAGCTCTCCGCTCCCTAAACGTCACATCTCAACAACTCGGTTTCTAAATTGCCCAGTTGTATGTATGTATCACTTTAATGGGTTGTTAATGTGCGCTTAAAATGTGTACGGTTTCTCCAGCAGCACATGAAAGCAGCATGTGCACCCGTTGTCAATGAGCGTTATTTATGGACCTTTGCGCGTACTCGTCTTTTAGAACACTTTCAAGTTATTTTCTTTATGCAACAAGGAAACATCTATTCGTATCACATAACACTGTTTGCTTTATCTCAGTTTAATGTCGCTCTCGTGGTGGCGTTGCTCATCCCTAACCAGCGACAAAAGCTGCGCTCTCGATGTCATTTGGCCCCTCTGTCTTTCCGTAGACCCGGAAGTACAGTTTCACAACGAGCTTGGCCCGGCGTGACATTCAACGGGTTGTCAGACGTCCGTCCAGTGTAGGGGGTTGTGTAAAGGAGTACGACCACCCCGTGCCCGACCGAGACATTGTCAAAATGAGAGTACTAAAAGCGGGCCTTGCGTTAGGGAAAACGCATCTTTTGGCACCAGGAACCGTCACTCTAAAAAAGGTAACAGTAGGTAACCCGAGGCATTAGCTCTGGTGCCGGTTGGACACCAAACCTCTCAAAGCGCAGCCAAAATGTTCTGTCATCCCATCGTATTGCACAATCCAGAAGCAAACAGAATTGCCGCTGAACATTGACTGTCATCTCCCATTTTCCCAGGTGCTGATCAATAGTTGTCGGTCATGCTCCTCTGGCGTGTTTCCCAACGACAGGATCCGCAACATCGGGATTTCAGCGCACATCGACTCGGGGAAGACCACCCTGACCGAGCGCGTCCTTTACTACACCGGCAGGATAGCAGAGATTCATGAGGTAAACGCTGGGATTGACCTAACCTGTTATTGTTAGTGGTGATGGTTTGAAAGTGTGTGTGTGCGCGCATCCACCAAGTAGCAGTGCATTCAGGTGTCCCCCCACCCCCTGTGGTCTGTAGGTGAAGGGAAAGGACGGTGTTGGTGCCACTATGGACTCGATGGAGCTGGAGAGACAGAGAGGCATCACTATCCAGTCAGCTGCCACCTACACCGTGTGGAAGGATCACAACATCAACATCATCGACACACCAGGTACTGCAGGAGACAGACTGATGAAGCTGCACATTATCAAGGTCTCCGTGCACGTCCTGGACGTAGGCATGCTCGTGCTATGAAGGCATGGCGTCCAAAGTGATTAGAGTAAATAACATCCAGAGGTGTGAACTAGTCAACTTTGCTCGAGTCCCAAGTCACTCTCAAGTCTTGAGGCACAAGTCCCAAGTCTAGTTTAATACCTTAAACAAAACAAAATGTCTAGGACTTTTCAATGCAATATAATAGTATAAAAACTCGGTAAGTGCACAATAAGTTTTGATTTCTGTCATCAATGTCAACTTCAATAAATTCAATCATTCCATACAAATTCAGAAAACAGTATTTAAATTCAGTTGTATGCTGGAGCAAATCTCATAACTTTCAATCAAAGTAATTTACACAGACACAAGATCTTTTGTCAAGACTTTAGAAACCTTTTCAAGTCACCAAAGTACAAGTCAAAGTCAAGTCCCAAGTCACCAGAACCCAAGTCAAGTATCAAGTATTCTCTTCATGCATCAAGTCAAGTCTTGAGTCTGACTTGAGTCTGACTGGAGTGACATTATTACCTTATTATTACCTTAATATTCACATTATTATCCTTATTATTAATATCCCCCTCCCCCCTCTCTCTCTTGCTCAGGCCATGTGGACTTTACCATTGAAGTGGAGCGAGCGCTGCGCGTGCTGGACGGGGCGGTGCTGGTTCTGTGCGCGGTGGGAGGGGTCCAGTGTCAGACCCTGACCGTCAACAGACAGATGAAACGCTACAGTGTTCCCTTCCTCACCTTCATCAACAAACTGGACCGCATGGGCGCCAACCCCTACCGAGCGCTGCAGCAGATGAGGTATACACATCCTGTATATGAATTGCTTCTGATCAGTTACATGACAGTCTGTTCAGTTGTAACTTCTACATGTATGCAGTATTCTTTTATTCTAACCTCTTTTGTAATTTATTAGTTTTAGTTAAATCAAACAGTGGAGATAGACAGGAAAGGGTTAGGGGCAGATGGGCTTCAAACTTAAGCAGTTATGATATTATAGTATGAACAGTAGCAGACTGAACCCCGATTGTTCTCCTATTCATCGTGTTCTGTTACATCATCACACGGCCATCTTGGTAGGGAAAAAACGGATGATTGTAATAAATTAAGAGGTGATTACAGTATGCACAGCTCACTGGCTGTGGCTGTCATGTGATGATAAAGCACCATGTTGGTACGAAATGCATATGACATCAGGGGAAAACTGTGAATAGGCTGCTTTCTGATTTCTATCTCATATTGGCTGACATGAAAATGTCAGAAAATTATTCCGCGAGCAGTGTTGAAATCTACCGTAGTTTCCTTCTCTATATTTGTGTTCCACATTTTTCACATGTTTGTCACAAACAACTCTTCTTTCTCTCTCTCTGTCCCGCAGAACCAAACTGAACCACAACGCAGCCTTTGTGAACATCCCCATCGGCCTGGAGGGGAACATGAGGGGCATTATTGACCTTATAGAGGAGCGAAGCATGTATTTTGAAGGCCCCTTTGGGTAAGGGAATCACCTAAGGGGGCCTATAAAGGATGACTTTATATTGCAATGCAGGTTTTTACTGCACAGTAATTGACGGAATAGTGAGTTATTTGATCTGTTTCGAACCTGCTGCAACTCCTAAAATGTGCCGCTGTCGGTGGCTGATGCTGTGCAGCCAACAAAAGTACATGGCATGCATGGCAGGAAGGAACTTTTTGTCAACTGGCCACAGCAGCTAGTGCGTTAAGAATTTTACCATCAAACTTTTTAGCAATTATTTTAGCAGTGAAAGTAGTTTTTACAATTGACAAATCTGATGAAGACAAGTTGGCTACATACCAAAGTGGCTTGTTGAATTAAACGTCCTACCAGTCGCAAATGTAATTCACCAGCATTTGTTAGATGACTAGTGTGATTTCATGACATATACATTTCTATTCCAAATTCCCAACAGTGTAAAGCTGATGCATCATGCTCTCTCCTCCCTGCAGTCAAAATATCCGTTATGATGAGATCCCAGCAGAGTTTCGTGCCGAGGCTGAGGACCGGAGGCAGGAGCTGGTGGAGTGTGTGGCCAACGCTGATGAAGTGCTGGGAGAGATGTTCCTGGAGGAAAAGATTCCAACCGTTGACGACCTGAAGGTTTGTGTTTGTCTGCCTGTGTTTATATGTGTGTGTGTGTGTGTGTGTAAGAGAGAGGATATGTGTGCAGGGTTCACACGGGTCTTGAACATCCTTGAAAGCTTGTGGATTTGAGAAGAATAAAATAAGGCCCTTTAAAGTTTTTTTAGTGAATGGATGGCCTTGAAAATACTATTAAAAATATATATTTTAAAATCTAGCACCCACATTTATCACTATGCCTCAGCTCTCTGGACCTCTCTCCATCCTAGGATCAGCATTTCACATCCTGAGGAAAACCCTGTGATGGAGATTAGCGTTGATGCAGCAGCAGTTTTAGAATGAATGATTTCACCAGGATTTCTTGACAAGATCAAAAATGAGGCTTCTGTGAGGTCTAATTATAGTCATGTCTTATTCCAAAACATACCAATTTTGAGTCCTTGAATTTCACCAAACAAGACCTTGAAAGTGGTTTAAAAGTACTTCAATTTGATGTCTAAATGAGTGTGGGAACCCTGTGTGTGAATGAAGAGTGAAAATGACTTGGACAGAACCTACACTTACCCCAGACCCATCATTTACCCCCCTCACTGCCCTCCAGGCTGCGATCCGCAGAGCCACAGTGCAGCGTCTCTTCAGCCCGGTGCTGGTGGGCACAGCGCTGAAGAACAAGGGTGTCCAGCCGCTGCTGAATGCTGTGCTGGAGTACCTGCCCAACCCCACAGAGGTCAAAAACTACGCCATCCTCAACGATGAGTGAGTATGCACTATGGTTTAGGATCAGAGTCACCTTTATTCACCGGGTACATTAATAAACATGCAGGAGGAATTTGACTTGGTGAGGTTCGGTGCAGGTACATCTAAAGATACACACTTACATGTCACATTCACAAGTTAGGATACACTCAACAAATACACATGGTACAGGACATCACATTTAGTGCAGGAAGAGACAGTGCAGACATATGTTTAGACACCAGACATAAGACCAAACGTTGGACTATACAAAACATTCAGTACGCAATGTGTACTTTAATACAAGTGTTTGTGCGCAATAGTTATTGCATCATACTGTCTCAAATAGTGCAGTGGTCCTGGGTTCCCGCCGTCACTGCAGCATGTTCTCATTTTATCAAACGTGATTGATGTAAGTTTGTAAGTTACGCCCTCTTCACACTGATACACTGATATAAAATTACATATATAGAATAGGTACAGCTGCATTTCCTTGCAAAAGGCTACTTTGTAGCTGGGTGCTGGACTTGAATGAGCAGAATTCAAAGTGAAAAATGCAGCACAGCAATATTATAATGGAAAAACATGAAAAAAGTCCCGTCATTTTTTGGCCATGGCTGCTAACGAATTTTGGTATTACACCTTCATCAGAGCATCATTGTTCTGATGAAGGTGAAATACCCAAAATACAATGGTGAAAATGAGGTGACGTTTTTTCATAATAATATTGGTGAGTTGCTTTTTTCACTTTTAATAAAATGTCTCTGTTAATATGTACTCAATAACGTTTCTGCACTAACGTCAATGTGATGTTCAATGCATTAGAGATTCCAATGAAACATCTAAGATCCAGATGGACCCTACGAGAGATCCCTCACACCCATTTGTTGGTCTGGCTTTCAAACTCGAGGTAAGATGTCCTATTATGAGAAATAAGGACATTTGCATCTTCAACAATTCACATAGCCTCATTATCTCTTATGATGTTTGATTCTGCAGGTTTGTTATCTGCAAAGTTTGAATCAATCATGCGTTGTCGTCTCCCTCGATCTTTCTCTCTACCAGGCAGGGAGGTTCGGTCAGCTGACGTACGTGCGTGTTTACCAAGGCTGTCTGAAGAAGGCCGAGTACATCTACAACACGCGCACAGGCAAGAAGGTCCGAGTACAGAGGCTAGTGCGTCTCCACGCTGACCAGATGCAGGTGAGAAGAACACACATGGAACAGTACATGGAAACCGCAGCGATCGATGGAAACAACCTGTCAGAGGTCACTGTGTTCTCATTGTGGTTCACAGTATGAATAGCAAAGTGATGCGATTGGTCAAAACGGTTAGGTTCCCCATTTGGTTTTAGTCAAGTGTGTACTAAACAGCCACATCCTCTGCGATACCCATGAAAGTTTCCATTCTTCTCTCATGAAAACAAGATATGAAACCGTCTTCAGTATTCCCTCATATATACGTACATATTTTCCAGTTATTAAAAATACCACATTTTGAGCAACTTCATGTCCTCCCTCCCTTTCTGTCTGTCTGTGTTGTGTCAGGATGTGGATGAGGTTTATGCGGGAGACATTTGTGCTCTGTTTGGGATCGACTGTGCCAGTGGAGACACTTTCACATCCAGGACGAGTGCCAACCTCTCCATGGTGAGTAACTGTGATGTGTACACCGGCCAAAACGCCCGCAGAAGAGCAGGAAACCTCTTCATATTAGAAAACAAGTCAATGCAGACAGAGCTACAGTTTGAAATGTAATTGCCATCTTCTTCAAACACTTTCCTTCTCCACTCCAAGATGTCAGCAGCCTCTTATCTCATGTTCATGTGTTATAATCTCATATTTAATATTGGAAACTTGACACGACCCAATGCACACTTGTCTCACAGGAGTCCATTCACATACCAGAGGCTGTCATTTCCATGTCTATGAAGCCATCCAACAAGGTAAAAAAAAAAATCAATCTTCTACTATCTACCCATTTGAGGAGTGTAGAGTCTTGAGTCTAAATTGTCTCTTATTCTTTCTGCTTGTTCCTTTGCTCCCACCCAGAATGACCTGGATAAATTCTCCAAAGGCATCAACCGCTTCACCAGGGAGGATCCGACGTTCCGAGTGCATTTTGACACAGAGAGCAAAGAAACCATCATCTCAGGCATGGGGGAGCTGCATCTGGAGATCTACTCCCAGGTACAGAATCAGACGAGGTCCAACTGAAAGGACGCACTGGTTCAATGTATGACGTTCTGCAATGACAAATAATCATTCTGTGTTCCTACATCTGAATTGTGTGTTTCTGTGTTGTTTCCCTTTTTTGTTTTGGTGTTTTAGAGGATGGAGAGGGAATACAACTGTCCATGTGTGATGGGAAAACCCAAAGTGGCTTTCAGAGAGACAGTCACCGGTGCTGTACCGTAAGTGCTGATCTCCTGAGACTTGCAACACACACACACACACACACACAGAACACTTTAAACTGAGGCAGTGCTTTGTATCGATACAGTTTTATTGGGCTGCAGTACCTCAGCAACCAGAAATACAGCATGATTTAAAGATATCATATAATTATATATGATGAATTTATCCAATTCTTGGTCGTATAAGCTACATCTTTTGATAGCCCAAAAGCTATGTGTTACAAAACAGCAAATCATGGCTTAGTATTTGCAGCCTCGCCCTGAATACATTTACACTCAAATATTTGAATACATGATGTGTGCACCAATACTCTGGCTGTAGGTAGCAGTGTGAGGAGCGTGTGGAGGATTGTGCTGACAGTGGCTTAGTTTGTGTTTGGAGGTGCTTCACAGTCATGGCACTTTGGCAGTTTTTCCGTCTGCAGGACTTTAACTCCCTCTGCTGGCGACCAGGTGACCAGCAGCTTCCAGTGAATGATTTCCTGCAAAAATACACAGATGTCAGATTAACGTGCTATTTGGGTGGAGGCTTTCATCCAAAGCACCTTACAGTGAGTGCCAAGAGTGCATACAGTTTTTAGCATGGGAATCAAACCCCCAACCCTGACAGTGTTAGTGCTCTGCTTACTGAGCTGCAGGACCACTTGACTGTAAGATATTACCAGTCTAAAATGTATAACCGAAACAACAAATCAAATGTTTGTTTTGATAGGCGATTACCTGGGACACCATGTCATGCAGCAGGACGTGATAGTTGAATCTCAACTGGTTATTCTCAGTTTCCTGTTATAGCAGACAAAGGAAAAATGTCAGCTTTATATGTAGACCTAAACGATACAGATGTTCAGTCTAATACAAATGTTAATAATAGGGAGAAAAAGCGTCCAGTTTAAAATATGTCTGCTGATAATGATGTGTGTAAGAGGTAGCGTGAAAGAATAATTTCCTTAATGTATCCCTCCCTCAAATTAGGTTTTAAAATTGTCTTAAGACAATTAAATGCTTTGATTGCCATTTGAACTAAGATTTTCAATATTTCTAACACACACACACACCCTAGGGGTTTTACAAGAGAATGAATAGTTCTTAAAAGTGTAGAGCAAACTTAACATTAACCTTCTGTTTTTCCACTGATGCTGTAAAAGGCTAATATCAACCAAAAATTAGCCCTGCTCACAAATCTAGGATTACTGTCAGACCCATCACTACTAAGGCAACTTTTAACAGCTGACAGACAACTCACCAGCTGTGTGACGTTGGCCACCTGAGCCATGCTGTACAAAGTGTTTTCAGTCGACTCCTTCAGCATGACAAAGCTGGAGGCCACGCCCCCCAGGTGCCAGAGGGGCTTCATCTCAGGGTCAATGTGACCGTAGCTATCTGTTGGTCAGAACAGCAACACAATGTGCAGAGGATTAGACGGTAACATGTTATGAGCACAATATAAGGCAAATATTATGATTCAGATTGATGCTTAGTAACATCACAAATGTTATCTGTAGAATTGAAAACATACTGTTAAACATGCTGCACAGGAACTTACAGTGTCAGGACTAGTGATGACAGCCATTTGTGTTGTGTTAGCAGTGTTAAAGGAACATTGGGTTCACTCAGAAACCACAAACACGTACTAACCATGTTGAAATCCCAAAACGCTGCAATTTCAAACTGCTGATATTGTACAATATCAGTGTTCTGGGTTCAGTAGTAGGAGTGTGCAGAGTGTTTTACTGGACATACCCGGTAGATTTTGTCCTGACAAAAGACTGTTGTTCTTCTTGTACTGCTGGTACAAGGCCTCTTCTTGAGCTGCGGTGTCGATTTTTAATAACGCCTCACATGACGCCTGGACTTGGGGTGAACTCTGTGAACTTTCTGCTCCTGGAAGCAGAAGTTCTGCAGAGCATTTCTCTGTAGCCTGGATGAATCAGACAGATGAATCAGAAGGGGCGTGAGGCAGGAGATAAAGATGGAAAAATATATACAAGAAAGGCAGGTTTGATGAGCAAGAAGTGGGAGTAGACAGAGCAAAGGCGTAGCCAAATATTGCAACTATGGTAGCAAGTGAGTCAAGATTTCAACACAGTGTTACATATACAACCTAATGTGAGCCTCCTCTTATCTGCTCTGTTGTAAATCTTCTCAGCAGACCTGGGTAGAGTTGTTCACTCTAAAGCCGTAGATTATTCAATTGTTTGACTCACACTAAATCTACCTGTGATTTGCTTGAAACGAACTTTCTCTGTTGTGCAGCTAAATGGCACAATATGAACCCCGATGGCATTAAAAGCGTTAAAAGTCATGAAACGTTTGAGAGTGATGATAAATGGAGCCAGCTGTATAGACGTGGATTAATCCTATTCTTAGTTTAAAATGGCCTTTTAAAAACGCACGACCAGTCTTCACAGACATGGCTTAAAGTAGTCATAGATTTAAACTAGTTTAGATGAAGTTAATCCAGTTTCATGAAGAATCATGGCTCATCACAGCCAATTGAGCACTTAAAGTAAACCTCCACTTAGGCCGGTATAAATTCAGATTTATGTTGTTGGACAATGGCAGCATAGGCAAATGGGATATGGCAGTGATAGCTACCCAGTACCAACAGAGATGAAAGAATTTTAATCCAGGCTGGGCCAGGGTTTTAATTTATCTGAGCAAAGAACAAAGTTTGTCATTTCTCAGAAATCAAACCAAATTTAAGCCATATTTGTGAAAGCCACTTAATACTCTAATTAGGCGATTCCAGGTTAAGGTCGGCTCCTGGCTTTATCTAAACCATGTCTGAGCACCTGGTCCATAACTTACATTGCTGATCATCTCCTGCACCGAAATCTCCAGACGATACTTCCTCCCAGAATCTGCCACATCCTGAAAGGGAAATCAGAAATCAACCACAGTTCTCCGGACGATACGCTTTTATAACTCCTTACCAATCACTATTATGTAATTAGATCAAGGTTAGCTATACAGGTTCATGTCTCATTCACTTTTAGACAGATAGTGAAATTCCACTGACCTCTGCATTGGCGCTGTGGACCCTGTGCAGCCCGACCCACCTGTACGGTGAGCCGTAGCGGGTGTTGAGGTAGTGCTGGACCACCTTGGCTGCTCTCTGAGCAGGATAGTGACTGGGGTTCAACTCTCCAGTCGCCATCACTTCTTCCTCAGTCCCCTCCTCCACTAAAACTTCTTCCTGATTTTACAGAGAAAGGAAGAGTATGAACGATGAAAGAGGCAATAAGGGAGGGAAAAGAAGAAAATGAGAACAGAAGCTGCCATAGCGAGTAGGGATGGGTTTCCCTTTCCCACCCCTGATGGACTTTGACCCCCAGGTGTCGCAGGGTGGAGGGTCTGTCTGTCTGTCTGTTGTGTCTCTAGATAAGGAAAGTCTTGACAGAGGGAGAACATAGCGAGAGCTCCACTGACAAATGGGAAAGGAAAGAGAATGTGTAGAAGCACAGTCCAAGGAAGTGTACAAGGTGTAAAGAGTTGTATGTCTGAGAATGTGAAGAATAGTGAATTGAGTAAAGGAAGATGATCTTGCCTGTGAATGGAAAGCTGTCTGTTACTTGGCAGGTAGAAAGTTTTATCTCTCAGACATGGAGTGGCAGTCAGAGCTGCTGCCTCACCCAAGTGGGGGAATTACTTCCCACTTCCTTTGACACACGAGTTCCTCAAGGACCGCCCCCTTTTTAAAGAGACAGGCTTCTTTTTTTGTTTCCTATCTTCCCTATACAATTTCCAATTAGAAACTTTTTTCAACCTGTTGGATACATTCTTCAAATTAGATTTCTTGCTCTGTTATTATAATTATATTATTGTATATATATATATAATTATATAAGGAAATTCCACAGCTGATGTGATATTTTATTGATCACCCTTGGGAAATTCCCTCTTCTCTTGCCCCCACCCCCAGAGGGAGGTCAGAGGTGAGGCTCAGCTACAGAGCAGTGTCCCTGGAGCTGCTAGGGGTTCAGCCTGTTGCCCAAGGGCACTTCAGCAGGGGGGGATGCTTCCCTCTATGGGGGATTGAACCAGTGCCCTCTGGTTGAAGGATAGTCTCACTATGCCACACTGCTGCAAATCATGGATGTTTTGTCCCGCTCTCTTTAGATTTGACTTCACCCATAAGAAGCAGTCTGGCGGCTCGGGGCAGTACGGTAAAGTTATCGGGGTTCTTGAGCCTCTGGACGCAGAAAGCTACACCAAGGTGGAGTTTGACGATCAGACCGTCGGAACCAACATCCCCAAGCAGTTTGTACCAGCTATTGAAAAGGTACGTGTGATGGTTACATCCCTTGCACTTCAACGTATCCACCAGTGCTGCAGTTAGGCACAACTATATACACTGGGAATATTCTTAAAGATAATGTAATTTACAAATACAGAATATATGGAAAATGTAAAAGTATGCATGTTTTAAATTCCATTTTTTCCTTAATTTCCCTCCCGTCGTGCTGCAGGGTTTCAGGCAGGCCTGTGAGAAAGGGCCCCTGAGTGGGCACAAGATCTCAGGAGTCAGGTTCCTGTTGGAGGACGGAGCGCATCACTTGGTGGACTCCAATGAGATCTCCTTCATCCGTGCAGGAGAGGGCGCCATAAAACAAGGTGAGGGACAGATTGTTCAGATCGCTCTCTGGATCCTGTTTTCATTCCTGATGGTGTTGGCTTGTTCGTCTTTATTGTTCTCAGTGTACATTAAGTTCTTGTGTACAGCTTTATCAGTGCTGGTTTCAATGTTCTCTCCACAGCCATGGAGAAGGCCAACGCTGTCATATTGGAGCCAATCATGTCTGTGGAAATTGTGGCGCCCCAGGAGTTTCAGGGAACAGTCATTGCTGGGGTTAACCGTCGCCATGGCGTTATTACAGGACAGGATGGGGCGGAGGGATACTTCACTCTGTACGCTGATGTGAGTTGAGTTTGTAACATTCACATATGTGCAGCACCACTTCTTCTATCCAGTGCCATTTGGTATGATGTTTTACCACTTTCATTCTGTTTCTCCCCACAGGTTCCTCTAAATGACATGTTTGGTTACGCCACAGAACTGCGCTCCTGTACCGAAGTAAGGCCAAGCTGAAATGACCTAAAACTATAGTCTGTTATAGTCCAAATAATATTCAGCATGTTCAAAAAGGAGTCTTAGAATTTAGAGGACTTCTATAAAGAAGAGGTTGTAGAGCGCTGCATGTGAATCGGCCCTTAATACATTACAAGCTTGAAAACATGTTCTCTCGTTGTGTCTCCAGGGAAAAGGGGAGTACACCATGGAGTATAGCAGATACCAGCCCTGCCTGCCAGCCACACAGGAAGAGCTCGTCCACAAATACCTGGAGGCCACAGGCCAGCTGCCTGCCAAGAAGAACAAGTGGAAGAGCTGAAAACAGTCTGCGCACCTCTGCCCAACAACATGCTGGACTTTGACATGACAACCCCCCTCATGTCTACACACAAACACACACTTTCTACCCATCATCAATTATGTCTTGAGGTTAATGCTTTAATTTGTAGTCAAAATCCATTCAAAATTCTATCTTGCATTGTACATATTTTTGTTTCGTAGTTCAACCTAATTTGCCTCCCTCATGTCTGACCCCTATGGAAACATATTTATTACCTTGATTTTAGCACCATTTGACCTCTACTCTCTGCAGCCAGCATCCTACATGATGGTTTACTAGGATTACATGAGGCAAGCTCAGTGTTTGGACTTGAGCATGTAATGGCTGGTTTTGTACTATGTACAGAATGTTCTTGATGTAGTAAATGATTTCAATAAAGATGTATCTATTGCCTTTATCAGTGTAGTTCATAGATTGTTTTATGCCCGTTGTATTTATTTTTCAACAGCTTGTTGGAAACACATGATTAGAGGAAACCTCACATTTTCCTTGTTGGCTACAGCACCATCTTGTTGTTTAGACTTGGAGCAATTTGTGAAAATATTACACAGGATTGATGTAGAATGCAACAGATTTACTACAGAACAAACTAGAAACTAACTAAAGACCGGCACATAGAAACAAGATTCCCTCTCACCTCTGTGCCTTCCGCTGTCTCTGGCACACTGTTGGGATGGGCTGACACGTCCAGTGCCTCTGATCCAGGCCTGACCGTTATAGTAGGGCTCCCATGGATCCCAGCTAACACAGCCAGTGTAATGAAGATCCTCAGACTCATAGCTCACGCTGTCCAGAAAACACCAATGTCAGAGAAAAGGAAAGAAGTTGGAGACCACTTCTGTCAGAGTGCAGGCAGGGAAATGAACCCTCTTCCAGTGAGTAGTTATGCAAGAGAGGGAGGAGGGGAAGGAGAGAGAAGAGACTGTCCAGACCCTGCTGTCTTCCTTCCTGGCACACTGTGTTTATTTTTCTTTTTCTCTTATCTAAACAAACTGCTCCAGTTTATCTGGGTCTGGTCCTCATATGCTCTCATGCAACCCACTTATGCTGTCAGGCCCTAAAAGTTGAGCACATGATTAGGTTAGGGACAGTTATCCCATTAGAGGTACTGCTGATGAAACAGGTGTGATTAATGTGAGCACATGATAGGTTGCAGCCTCTGCTGATCTCCATACTGGGAGAGTAAATGTAGGGAAGCAGTCCTTCCATTGAACCAAATTCAATACGTCTTCTCTTGGCAATTTGGGGCAGATGAAACACAAAACTTACTCAATTATGGACTTTAGATGACGCTGGAGAGTGAAGTTATGCAACACCAAGAGAGCAGCCTGAAAATTAGGTTCATGCCAAGGTCACAATCAGTTAACCACAACAAAGTACTTCCACAGGAAATACTGCCACTTTCACAATATCTACATCAAGAAATAGATGAGCATCATTTTCCCTCAGTTATCTCCACTTCAGATAAACTCTGCATTCTTTAGAGACCAGAATATGTTTTATATGAAGATCTAGAGTTTGGTTTTGAATTTAATACTGGTAGGTGGAAAGCTTGAGAATTTGATAAAACAGGATGATGAAGAGTGGGAAGAGAGAGCATTCTGCCTGTTTTGCCTGGTGAGCTGGCTGAGTTATCTGGATGATTGACGAGAGAAGAAAGGGAGGCGGGATGTGGATCTGTACGGGATCCTTAAAATGGATGATAAGTGGCTGAGTGCAAATGTGTATGAAAAGCTTCTCTCTGATCGTTCAGAAATGTTCTGGACATTTCAGTGTATTCCCACCATTGTTTGTAAAACAGTATCAGACTCCCATCTTTGAATACATACCCTTTAATTCATAGTCATAATTCTGATTCTGATGATATACTGGAGCTCCATGTGTTTTCGTGCAATTAGATTAAGAAGTTTGCATTTTCTGTTTGCTTTTGACAAAGCATTAGTCTTAAATACTCTGATACATGCAAAAAATAAATGTCAAGGGTCAGAAAACTTTAATGGCAATTAATTTATGTATTGTACAAAATCAATAACAGATGATCAACATACTGTCAACATACTGAGGTCAAAGGCTATTCATCACTGTGTCACACTGTAGCACCCATAAGATGATCATTCTTGTCTATAAAAGGTACAATATTCTATAAAACATGGATGGACTTGGAGAGATAGCCATTATGGGAATAAGGCATTAAATGTAAAAATGGACTGTTTTATCAAGAAATTATATTTAAGAGACAGAGCACAGCTCACTCAGCTTGCTCTTCTCTCTCCTCTTCCTCACATGAGGCATCATGAGACGAGTCGTACTTTGAGCTTCATGTCCACTTGTACAACTCTGTGCTGTCTGAGGGACTCCGGCCTCCTGTTGCCGTGTGCTGTGATGCTGCGTGTTCTGGGGGAGGTTATCGATAAGCTCGTACAGGGTGAAGATGCTAAAGGAGATTTCATCGTAGGCCGTCCTGGTGCCACACTCAAACAGGCAGGCGAAGGCCACAGCGGGCGGGGCACCGGGGGAGGGCGGCAGCTCCAGATAGGCCAGGTCGGAGTAGGCGCTGGGACCCTCGTAGATCACCCAGGGGCCACACCAGCTGTCCGGATCACGGGGAAACAGGCTGAGGGATACCCCGAGGTCCCGCCGTGCATTCGGCCACGTTGGGTGGGAGTATACCACCCAGGTGGGAGTAAGGAAATTCTGAGGGGAGCTGGGGTTGGGTGGGGTGGGTGTAGGAGCCAGGGTGGGGGTGATGTTTGTAGGAGAGGGGGAGTCTGGGATGGAGTCACTGGAGCTGGAGGTGGCTGACGTGGTTGTGGTTGGACTGGTACGGGCCTGAGTGGCTAGCTTGGAGTGACTTGGGTAAGTCATGCAGGATGCCCAGTGTCTGGAGTGGGCATGGCGGAGGGGGGAGTGATGTTTAAGCGGCTGACAGAAGTGTAGAGGCGCAGGGAATCCCACGATGCTGCCATGACAACCGTTTCGAGGCTCCACCAGCCGCTGCACCAGTTGCCCTTCCTGAAACACCGCTCCGTCATCCAGACTGAGGGCCTGAACCCGGCAGCCGAGGGGGCTGCGCGCGTTACAGTACAACACGTTGCTCCCATCCTCTTCGTCCACCGACACCATCTGACACTCCACGCTCTCCGGCCCCGGCACCGCCTCCCCAAACCGCCAGGTGCGCCCGTGGGTGTCGCTGTGAAAACAGAAGGCGCGGGGAGTGGTCTGGCACAGCTGGCTGAAGCACTCTTTACAGTCGATGTGGTAAGCGTAGGCAGGAATCAGCAGACGACCGGACTTCAGCTGGATGCCGTGGCCCGGGCCCAAGGCAAAAGTGGCCCATTCTGCGAGGTTAGAGGAGAGATTATCATGCAGCTGTTGTTACACACAAATGTAGTGAAACATTCACATCACAACACTAGAAACTCAGATGAATGGTACTAATACAGATAGACGATAATCAAGGAAGTCTACATAGGATGATCATAGCATGTTAATAGGGGTGGGATGATATGCTTATCTCACAATACGATTCGATACGCAATATGGGGTTTGCGATTCGATACAACCATGATAGAATGTAGTAAATAAAAGTTAAATAACAACAAGGTATGACAGAGCAGAATTATGTTTATTTCTGAGCCACAAATCTTTCTAAAGTTTTCTATAAAATGTAGCAAATATCGCGATTCATTTTTCCTGCCCCACAATACATATTGTCACATTTTTGTATTGCAATATGTTGAATTTCAATATATCGTCCCATCCCTACATGCTAAGGATATCAGTGCCTCTCCCTTACGTTTAATGGTGTCCCCTATGACCCTCTTGGTGAGGTCAGTGACGGGACCCCAGGTGTCCCCGTTGTCCGTGCTGGAGATGTAGCAGAGGCGGGTCACGTTCTTCCCCGTCACCAGCTGGTAGGACTCGGAGGTGTGGCCCAGGACAGCGATGAAGAACAGGAAGAGTGTGCCTGTGAACTCATCATACACCGGACATGGGTTCATGGACCGGTGGCCTGCCAGATGAGCTGTGCCCAGCACACGCATGTCCTCCCACTGGAATGGGAACAGAAGACAGAGAAGTGATTGGAAAGGAGGAATATAAACCTATAGAAAGATTGAGAGAGAGGATGGGTAAAGCAAAAGGACAGAGGAAACAAGTGGAAAACACAAAGACAGAAACAAAGTAAAGCTGGGAGGAGATGAGGCTACAGAACACGAGTGCATAGAAAAGAACACTTTTTACACCATCTTGGTACTAAGCTAATATTCGTTCCATTATAAGACATAAAAAAAAGGCCTAAAATCCATCCGGGAGCCAGTCGTGAGCAGGTGAACATCACTGACCTCCACATAGTTCCTGTAGAAAGTGCCTTTCCTCATGACCAGCAGGTGAGCCTGAGAGTCCGAGGGGCTGAGTCTCTCCTCGCAGAAGGCCAGGAAGCACTTGGAGCGGGGCAGGTAGAGCAGCGCTGGGACTCGGTATGTCACTCCATTGGCCTCCTTATGGAACAGCACCGACCTCGCTGGGAAATATGGAGATCTCATGCTCTCTGGTGTGTGTCTTGGGTGTGTGTGCGTGTGTGTGTTGGGGTAACTCCAAACCCTCTGAAGAGATGCTACATCAGAAACTGGTGAAAAAAAAATTGAAGGAGCCATTTTAGAGAATAGTCCAGTGCGCAGGAGAAGGTAATCCGAATAAAATCTGGTCCACTGCAACATCCAGTGAGTAAGACATACTGTAATTTGTCTGTAATTCTGTAATTTAAGTGGTTAAATGCCCTATTCAATAATATGGTGATACATGGAAGTGACAGTGTTTCATTTTCAATTTGTTTCATTTATATTTCTTCAAACACTCCAGAAAATTCAGGCCCCAAATAAAATTTAAGTAAAACACAATGTCCTAATTATGAATATAACTCTAAAATGTCACTTACCTTATACTAAAACTATTAAAAACAGTAAGTAGCCTAATTAAAAAAAAAATATATTCTCTCACTCCAGCCAGAAGCTTTGTCTCCTCATTAGAGATCAGTGTAACTGAACAAACAGATTCTGAAACGACCTCAAACTGCCAAACTGTTGACAGTTTCACACTGCCTGCTTTTTAGCAACTTCAGCATTACAGCTACCACACGTTCATCTGCTTTATCAGTGGCACTTGTCAAAGTAACTGCACTATGAAGGTGAAAACATCTAATGCATAAGTCATGAACAGAAAAAGTTGATAAACTGCTGCAGGATACTTACAGTTAAGTCTTTAGATGCTGTGTGTGAAATGAGCTTTGTGAGAATCTGTGTCAGCATTTGAATTTGGGGTTGAGAGCGTGTATGTGTGGTGTGTGTGTGTGTGTGTGTGTGTGTTTGTGTGTGACTGCTATGGCTTGCCCTCTCTGTTCCCCATTCAGTGTGGCAGTATGGCATGTTGTTCACTCACCCAGAAATGGACCACACTCATCAGATCTGCAGCTTTGGATGAATCAGCGGGCAGCAACCATTGTGTAACCCTCGTTTTCAGCCTTAGAAAGGCAGAGTTGGGGTGGGCTGGATGGGCTATCCCACCCGCAGGCTGTCCCATCCCTCCTGGTGCAACTGGTTGAACAATGATTTGATGCTTTATGTCCTCTCTGTACTGTGTGTCCTGTGTCCAAATGTACTAAAGGCTTTTCCACACATATTCTCTGCACAATGTGTTGGCATCAAAGTTTTGTCTCTTAGGTAGAGTCTAACACACCATTAGCTACAGTTATCTTGTATTACACACTTATTCTGTATATAACAAGATATAGAATAGACATACAACATATTGTATAATATTATCTCAATGAAATGAAGACTTTAAAGAGAGTGAAACCCAGAAATTTAGCTGTATTTGCCATAGACAATAAAGGTATGTGGCCACTATGCACTCTAGTAGGCGGGCCTTGCTTGTCATCTCTGTGATGTCATCAGTGTGCGACAGCCCCCCACATGGCAGCTTGTTGAAGTTTTGACGGCACTAGCTAAGGTAACGCCGTTACTCTAGTAGTAGAGAAGTTTGCAAAAATGTCACAGAACTGTTGTGAATGTTGTTTGTTGTTGAAAGTGTAAATGTATAACATGATGTCTGTTATCGTATGCGTGATGTTGCAGGCTAAATAAGGAGTTGCGTATTCTCTTTCAGGCTACCTAACGTTAGCTAGCTGAGCTCAAGCGTTGACTGTTGTAGCTTTCTGGCAGGACTGAGCTGGGGTTTTGTGTGTGTGACAGCTTCTCATAATAGTTAGTACCTAGTGTAGCAAACGGCAGCTAGCCACTATAACTTTCACTAATGGGTGTATTCGCTCTACAACAGCATCTAAACGCAAGCTAGTTTTAAGGATCTTCTCCGTATTAGACCGTGAACCTTAGAGCGTGATCCCATCGAAAGAGATAGAGAGAGAGAGAACGACATGGAGCTACAACCACCCATTTGTTATCATTTTTTCATTCACTATTTACTGATGAATCGGTACAGCCTAAACACCCTCTGATACATAATTTCTAGGTTCATTTCTGAAGTGACGGCCTGCATTTAAAAACATTATATGGTTCTTATGTTTTGAACAGCATTAAAGGCCAACTAATGCAAGTCTTAGTCTCAGCTGTAATTTAAGAACAAATGAACAACTGAGCTGAGTTTCAGACTTTGTGCTCTGATCTATTCAGCAGGATATAACCAGTTGGAGGTTATAATAATACAACGTATCCGGAACGGGATACAATAAACTAATGCTTTTCTTTCCTTTATTTCCCTAAATCTCCCAGGTCAGCATGGCCAGGCAGTGGGGTGAGGGCCACTCCACATCCATACTGTGTGTTGGGGCTGCCGGGGGCCCCGAGGGTCTGCTCGCCTCAGGCTCTGAGGGTGGAGAGGTAACGGTGTGGAACCAAGAAGGAACCATCGTAGGCCATCTCACCCTCCCTGGTGAGGAGGACAATACAAGTGTGGTGTTCTCCCCTGCAGCCTCGGGCCTGCTGTATGTGTCACACGGAGAGACGGTGAGTGTGCTCGACCCACGGAACCTGAAGGGGGCCGTAGAGGAGTTTCAGGGTGCGGGGGAAGAGGAGATCAATGCTTTGGCGCTAAACGAGACCGGCTCGGCCCTGGCAGTGGCTGATGACTCTGGGGCAGTTCGGGTACTGGAGCTGCCTGGGGGAAAGGTCTGCAGGACCCTCCGAAGACACACTAATATCTGCTCCTCGGTGGCTTTCCGGCCTCACAGGCCCAACAACCTGGTCTCTGCTGGACTGGACATGCAGGTGAGAGGAGGGGAGAGTTAAAATGAGTAAAAGAGACTTCCAGACCAGATAATTTCATCATCTGTATTCAGCAGTCCACCATAGTTGATATCACTTTCCTAATTCAGATGTGTTTTCCCTTTGTCGTCTCCGTTACCTGTTCAGGTGATGCTGTGGGGTCTGCAGAAGACCCGTCCCCTTTGGACCCTCAACCTCCAGGAAGTGGCAGAGGAAGAAGAGGAACATCAGCAGAGGGCCGGCCAGCTTTTCAACCCGCCGCTGGCCCACTGCGTCTCTGTGGCGAGTTGTGGGAACGTTTTGGCGTGTGCAGCCGAGGACGGGCGGGTGCATCTGATGCGGATCGGCAGCGGCTCTAAACTTGAGCAGCAGGGAGCAGTCAAAGCCCACAGTCAGGGAGCCTCACAGGCCCATTTTGTTAGTTTCCTTTCCCACCAATACTGGCTAGCCACTGGAGGGAACGACGGTCAGGTCGCCCTCTGGGACCTCAGCCAGGACCCAGTGGTGGCCCCAGAAGGGAAGGCCAAACCTCGAGTAATGGCAGCCCATCGCAGGAAGGTTAAGGGCAAGGCAAAAGCCAAACAGCAGTCCCAGGATAAAGCAAGGAACCCATCTAAGGTTGAACCAGACAAAGAGGAGGCTGAGCGGGAGGGGGAGGAAGAGGAGGCAGCAGGCACAGAGGAAGTGCTGAAGTCTGGGCCCAAACTCCGCATCAGCCACGGGAACAAGGTGAACTGGGTGTGTCCTGCTGTGCTGAAAGGAGAGCCCAGTCTGGTAGTGGCAGATCAGAGCTCCAGTCTGACGGTCTACTCTCTCTCTGGACTATAGATCCATCTGCTTTACACCATGTACTGCATTCATTTGTCTGGGCCATAGAAATAGACTATTTTGACTTGCATTTATAACAAGAACTCTGCAGAGACTGCACTCCTGTTTTCAGCTCTGTTAGGGACTGGCTGCATCATCTTTGAGCTTGATTTCTCCAAAGGATGCTTGGCTCATTATTCTTATGACAGAGCCGCCTCTCACTCTGCTTTCTGGAAGTTTTAACTGAAGACAAAACGCGAACATCATCACTTTAGTCCCAGAAAGCACTATACAATGCATAGCCAGAGCTGGAGGGCAACTTCAGCTGTAGATGTGTTACACAAATGAATTTTGCAATAAGTTTCATATAACTTAATATTTATATAACTTTTGCAGGTCTTATTTACTGTCAGCTTACTTGTGGTATATGGTTCAATGGGGGGTTTGTGTGTGTGTGTGTGTGTGTGTGTGTGGTCCTAGAAAAAAATCTAATTCTACCCTCTGAAGTATGTTTTGCTGTCTGACACACTGGATCCATTATATTTTTGTACATAATCATCACGTTCTTGTAGACTATGAAACTACCACATTAGACAACAAAATCTACTTTGAATGGCTAAATAACTTGAGTGCTTAGTACTTTAACAGAGTAAAAACACACAGATCTCAATCTAAACCAGGTGCTGGACAGAAAAACAAAGCATAGAACAAAAGTAGAGGCAACATACTGAAAGCTGCTCCCAAGATGTGACGTTTCGTGCCTACTGCTCTTCATCAGACTAAAGACAGTTAGAAATACAGCGCCACTAAATAGCCACACTTGCTTCCCTGAAGGCATCATGCTTGGGGTCCAGCAGTTACATGACAGCCCTTTAGGTTAATGTGGTTTAGTGGATGTTTTTCAGCTGTCTTTAAACTGATGGAAAGCAATGTGCTCCAAACATCACATATGGAATGGGGTTAATAAGTTAATTCACCTTTGGAGCGGCTTCCAGTGTGCACTACTTTTGTCCTATGCTTGATACTTGAAGAAACATGTATTTTAAATAGTTTGTTACTTAGATGTGTGACTGAACTACTGATACGCAATCATGTGAAAATCCCAATTAACTGTGTAACTGCTTGATCATGCCAATAAGAATTTTTTTTCTGTGCAAGTGTGACTGATAAATCTGTTTGCTGCCACTTATGTTTATACTTCAACACTGTCCTGTCTACTGTCACCGTAGGTTAAATCTACTATACATTATTTAAACTTTGCCCATAGTGCTTGACCATTCTGATTCAACTTGGCAACATGACTTGTAGACCAAGTAGTTAACTGTGTCTCTCATGCTGAAATGAAAGAAATTGTACTTTTCCTATTATTCTAGATTGAATTCATTTGCATAAACATAAAGGATCAAAAACTTTATATTGGAAAACTTTTTTTTCAACAAGCTAGACAACTAAAAACAAATGCAAAACCGCATTCTTGTATGGCTACCATAAATTCATAAATTCATTGACAATGCACTGTATTCACCCGACAACACTCCCACACAAGAAGAGGAGGGGCATTCATTTGCACGCAGACAAAACACTTCTAGAAAACTACCAGAAAAAAAAGGCACACAGCTGACTTTGGAATACAAAGTTACTGATTAAATGCAACACATATGTTTCAAAGGGCAGCCTACAGTTCAGACTAGCTGGGACAGAAGTTAAAAAAAATAATAATATAGTCTCAGATGGTTCGGTCAAAATGGGTGATAGCCTTTGATCCATATTCTTTATGTCACCAATACGCAAAACAAATAATTTTTGCAGTTTACAAAAATGCTTCAAGCAAGCAATTTCCTAATCAAGCCGATTTAAACGCTTCAGGGTGGATGTTTACAGTAATCAAGTTTTACAGTATGAAAGCAAATGGTCATTTGTCAGCAATGCAGGGCAAGCACACAAACTGCTGCATCATTTTCCATTCGCACAATGTTCACAATTACTTTCATAGTCTATTTGGTATCCCTGACTGAATAGTTCTCAACAGTTCTTCCACCTTTAATGTCCTTTCATGTTTTGCATTGACATACGCAACACGGATGGTACAAAGGAAAGGGGACCAACTTCTGACAGGTGTAATGGGGTTGGTTGAAGTCACCCGCAAACACTCCACCGAGGTGAGTTTGTCATCACCGCCCCCTGATTACTGAGGTGGGGGAGGAGGGCTGACTTCATCTGATCCTGGCTCTGCGCCCATGAGGCAGATTCTGCACTGAGAATGCGAGTGGCTGATTTTACAGTTTAGCCAGACTCCTCTCCAGGCTCTCGATGTCTGCGCCTCCGTCCTCGCCCTTGCTGCCGCGGGCGCTGCACTCCAGGAACTCCACCTTCATGGGCAGCTGGCTAAACTCAAAGTCCTTTCCTTTCTTCCCCAGATGCACGGTGCCACCCACTGAGCCGTCCTGAGAGCTCAGGGCTGCTGAACGGGTCACTCTCAATGTGTTCCTATGAGGAAAAAAAAGGACACACGTGAAGCATCTTCACTTGCTGATTCTCTAATAAATTTACATGGTTATCACTGACTTCATTTGCTGAATCTCTAATAAATTTACAAGGTTATCACTGACTAAACCAAAGACTAAAAACTTGCTGTAGTTGATTACAATTACAAAGTGTGAAGCAAACTGAGAATCTTTTCTTCCAAAATATAACAAATAAAATAACTGAACATTAATTATTCTGAGATTTAGCCTGCTATATAATGACAAATGTGGAAAGAGTCCTGCAATAATAAGTGGACCCACCCAGATGGACTACTGTACCAATACACTGATACATACAATGCAGATAGTACAGTATATTCCGCATACCTCATCACTGGTATGACAGTTGAAATTTTAACACAAACTAAATGAAATGACTACAATATAAATATTAAAGACAGAAAAACTGGCAAGTCCTGACTGAAAATTAAGTGAAATATAATTATATAGAAATCAAACTAGAAAAAAAGCTCATGGAAATCATAAATAAACAATGCTTCTCCAAATACAGAAACAGATTGACACATATTTTGAACAGCACTTGTTGCTTGAGAACTTTGCACTTGATATTTTGAAGAGCATGAAAATATATTTTTCCAACGCTTCAGTGAAAAGGATCTTTTTTACTATTGTTGAGCATTGTGCAGATTCTTTGCATGGTCCTTTGGGTATTTCTTATTGGTATTTACACACCTGCAGTCAAGTATTGATGGACTCATATTTGTGCACAACAGTTATTGATTTTTAGTGAGTGAAACAGAGAAAATGTAGAAGAGTTACTCACAGTTCCTTCTCCAGCTGCTGCTGAATCAGTTTGGCTGATTTTGCCATGGTGATATCTATAATAGAGCAGTGAACAACTGTATTACAGATTACTGATAAACTACAGCAAAAGGCAGTTTTAGGTGTAGGGTGGGGTGAAAAACAGTCTAACTGCCACCATCAAAGTGTAGAAAAAGGGGTTATTTTGCAGCAGGAGAGCAGCTTCACCTTGTTTGTTGCATGCCACCAAGAGAGTTGGAGTGTTCCTAGAGATCACAGTGTCCGTCAACAAAAAGTACAGAAACTCAGCCACGTCTCTCACTTCCTTCTGGAAGACGGCACTGTCCACCACAAACACAATGGCTCTGCAGAGATAGATGAGCAGGGGAAGGACAGTGCAAATCAAACAAGGAGGGGAGAAAGATAGGCAATAAAGATAAGAAATGTGATTGTGAAATGACAAATATAAATATGTATCAGGTCACAGGAAACTTCACCACACTAAAGCTAGGAAGAAATTTCCATCTATTATTCAAGCAGGTTGCCCTGTTCTCACCTGGCTGCAGACTTGAACTTCTCCATGTACTGAGGACGAAGACTGTCATGACCTGGGAGGTCTATCAGGGTCCAGGTGCTGCTCTGAACACATACAGGAACAACACGAGGGAGAGAGGACCAAGTTAAAACCGGGCCATTCATGAAAAAGGTGAACTGCTAAGCCTTGATGATTAACGTAATTTCGTTTTTCCACTATTGTCCTTAACTTACCCTGTCGTTTTTGGTTTTGTATGGCGCACTGCTGTCAGTGATGGAGGTCTGTGTTCTCTTGAACTTTCCTGACAGAAGCTGCCGAAAGATGAAAGCACAGTCATTTGTAAACTGGGTTAACATCCATGATGACAGTTGTACATCTTGTGCCAGACAACGTGGCAAGAGCATCCGAAATAAACTCACCCGACTGAAAAGGAGAGTTTTTCCAGATTCGCATAATCCGACCAGCAGCACAGCACTTCGGACAGTTTTGCTTGTGAGAAAATACTTAAGAAATACTGAAATGAGAAAGGAGGAGAGCTGGTTATTAACTTAGCCCCAAGGCTCCGAAGGCCCATGTTGTCTAATAAGCATTGCAAATTAGTAACTAGCTAGCTTTACCTCTCTATATGAAGTTTTAGTGACTTTAGCGAGAAATACTGACATCTGCTTCACAGACTGTGCAACTGACAGCTGTTAGCTTCAGATAGATGACAGTTAGCTAGCATGCTTGCTAATTCAGCTAACGTTAGTAGCAGCCGGAAGAGAAGTGAGCTGTAACAGGGAAGCACACATCAACTGGCCTCAAGTGACACACACACATACATATATAGATTAGATCTAATTCATTAAAACAGGAGCGTAATCTTAGATATTTAATGGCAAAGTGAACGGGCTCCTAACAAGCCTGCTAGGCCTAGTAGCTATCTAATGCTAAGCTAACTGCTGGGCCTAGCTAGCTAAGCTAACGTCTAGGAACTAACGTCAGCGTTACCTAGCTAGCTAACGGTAGGTTCCTTACCAAAAGTGATGACAACAACCGCCAAAGCGACAATAAGTCCGATGATAAAGATGGGATCTTGGTTTTCCAGCTCCTGGCGCAGTGATTCAATGTACGGTTCAAATGGGTTTTCTATTTCTACGTCTGTTTTCTCCTCCATAGTACCAGACTCCCTGATGCTGTCTGCGTCCATCTCTCTATCTGATCGGCCAACTAACCTGTATGATACTGACACACACCACAAGCAGAAGTGGGACACGTGTGCTTTCTTCAAATGCATGCACAGTGTCTGTCAGCAGGGGGCAGTGTCTCCCATCGCATGTATTTTGATTGGAGTTGTAGGTCAGTCAGTGGTTCCCAAAGTGAGGAGTGGGGCCAATCAGCGGGTCCTTAGCAAAATGAAGAAATTGTTTGATTTCACTTATATTTCCCTCCCTAGTCTCCATAGATGTTACTACTGTGAGGTAATGTATAAAATGATGACTGTGTATGTTTGTTTGTTTTTTTGACATGACAAAGTTTGTGAACCCCAGGCTACACAGTCACAGAAAGACAAATATAACTTAGGCTAACTTGGTTGGCCCACGTTTCATTAAAATAATTCTCATGATGTCATTATTTAATCCTTTAGCCTAATCCCGTTGCACTTCTACCTATTAAGGCATACACATTTGCAGATTTGTAGCTGGTAAAGCCATGCTGAATCCCAGAGGCTATAGTTTAGTCTCCAAAGGACTAAAAGTTAATCGATATGAGAGCATAGTGATGAAAACATAAATAGGGCCCTCATGAAACTGAGCTAAATCTTATTCTACCAGGTGATTTAAAGATCCTAATCATGTAAACGAAAACATTAGGACCTTTCTGCCGTGTATTATCTTTGTTTTGCTTATTAGTTATTGCCCATAAGCGTCTATGGAAAATAATGACCTATAGTACAATTTAGAAGGGTACTATACAAATATCACAGCAAAACTATAAGTGTCTGTTGGGTATTATATGAATGTTATAGTTACCATAGCAGATAAAATACCATAAATTGTTCTAAATTCAATAAACTCACTCTTGAGTGCCACATAAACGCTTTAAGCGTCTATGGGGATATTATAGTGATACCATATGAGATAGACAATACCATAAAGTTCAATAAGGTCAATATAAACTCACTATTGACCACCACGTTCACACTGCAAGTCCCTATAGGAATATTATACCGGTTTTTCGTTAGGAGCCAGATGCGCTTTTACGCACTCCGTCTTCAGCCCTGAACCTCAGTGCGCTTTTTACGCAGAGTGGATATTTGACTCCTCAGTCCTCGGCAGGATGTCAAACGTCAGAAAACCGCATTATTCTATAGGAAGGGGCTGTGTGACATTCATTTTGGAATCTTAAGTGGACCAGTTTATTCTTATCTGAGAGACAAAATGACCAACTCTTTAGCGTTAACAGTGGGATTTTCTTAGGCTTTCCAACTCTATTCCACCTCAGATAGTTCTGTCATAGCAGGATTTATCACACCAGGATTTCACTTAAAACTCGGAGTTCTTGAATATCTACGGATATCTCCACCAGGAATAAATCAGAGGGAAATGATGGCAATATCGCTCTTATACGCGCTGTGCGTGTGGATATGTTTAATCAGCCTGTCGATGGGAACAGGGTTTATTTATCACTTTCCAGGAGTTACTCTGCAGCGCATCAAATCGGAACAGAGCGGCAGCACCGGACCGCCGGGTACCGGGTCCCGTACCCAACTCAGGTGAGCGTATTTGCATACTGGAGATGTAGACTTTTCACTTCAAATGGCATAAAAATCAAAATCTGTCTTTTTCCTGTCATGAGCAACAACGGATTTGTTGGTGAGGGTTACAACTCACTGTTTGAAGGTGGAATATTTGGACACTCTGGATCACAACTTAGGGTTAGGGTTAGGTTAGGGTTAGTTGTCCATGGTATCAAAGTGTACTATGATCACAAAGTACTTTTTTGGTTGGTGTCTTGTTTTATTCACATATTAGTCAGTATGATCCCTTCCATACAAGCACTGGTTATGCATGATTTCTCTCACATAGCCTGGCACTAATTGCTGTTTGATTTCTCTCATTGGGTTTATTAGGAACTGGTGTCAGTACACTGTTTCTAGGACAGTGACCTGCCAGGTGCACAATGGGACAGAAACCACAGTCCAGAGAGTGTTCCAGGGCTGCCGCTGGCCCGGACCCTGCGCCAAACTCATCAGGTAACCTCAGACTCCTCACCACTGCTGCTATTTACTCATCAGGTCTTTTAGTCAGACTCTACTGTGCTTGGACTGAGTTGCTGATACAATTTTGCTGTTCAGAATCAGTCAGATATGGCAATTGAATGTGTCTCTGGACTCGAGTCACAGTTTTAATTGCTTGAGACTTGGCTTGATGCATGAAGAGCATACTTGAGGCTCGACTTGGGTTCTGGTGACTTGGGACTTGACTTTGATGACTTGAAAATGTTTCTAAACTCTTGACAAAAGATCTTGTGTTTGTGTAAATTACTGAGATTGAAAGTGATGAGATTTGTTCCACTAGACGACTGAATTTAAATTCTGTTTTCTGGATTTGTATGAAAAGATTGAATTTATTGAAGTTGAAACTGATTATCAAAATCAAACTCATGATGCTCTTACCAAGTTTTTATTAAAATGATATGGCATTGAAAAGTCCTAGATTTATTAGGAACTGGTGTCAGTACACTGTTTCCAGGACAGTGACCTGCCAGGTGCACAATGGGACAGAAGATCCCTAGATATGTTGTTTTCTTTAAGACATTAAATTGACACGAACAAAGTTGACTTGGTCACACCTCTTTCTGCCTGTTTCTGTGTGTTTGTGTTCCCGTTGTTAGTGACCATGCTCTGTATTCCAGTTACAGGACCCTGGTCAGGCCGTCCTATAAGGTTGCCTACAGGCAGGTGACTGCTCTGGAGTGGAGGTGCTGCCCGGGGTTTGTGGGAGAAGAGTGTCGTGAAGGTGAGTATCTCCTCTGCTGCCGGGCTCAACGTTTACTTTTGCCTTCTCTCACTTTGCCTGATGGTGCTTTTCTCAAGAATTGGACCAAGGGCATTGTAGAAGGGAATGTGGTCTGTGTCTAATTCTCTCAAGGACTGGAATAAAGACCGTGTGTTTTGCCTGGACCCATCTGTGTCTTTTTAGTGGTGCCAGGCAGCTTTACCCACATCAGTGCCTTTTTTTTTTGTTTGATGGCATGTAGTCGGGTAGATGGCTAATCGTGCTACTGTGCAGCAGTTGGCCTCTTGATAAGACTGTAAAGTTGAATTAAGATTGAAAGCATGTTTCAGATTACGTTTTGGGAATGCAGACTGCAGTAAAACAACAGTTGAAAGGGATGCTGTGTTCTGTGGTTTTGTACCTATTCCTTTACAGCTTTTGTGCCTGGAAGGAGGATTAGATTCTCTCTCTCTCTCTCTCTCTCTCTCTCTCTCTCTCTCTCTCTCTCTCTCTCTCTCTCTCTGTATGTGTGCACACAGACAAACACTACTCTGTTAATCATTGACAGCACCGAGGCAGTTTTGTCTGTCTCTCCAAATATCATCATGGATAGTAGTAGAGTCAAATGAATGAATGAAAAAAAAAGCTGGAGAAACGTCCAGTAGAGAGGCTTGTAAAGTGGGAGGCAGTCGGGGTTTTGGTGATGGGGAGTGCTGCTCCTGGATACCACAGACCGCAGACTCCGAGCCCAGTAAAGACCGACATTTTCAGCCAGGGTCGAGCCACCAGAGTGGGAGGATGGATGGAAGTCTAACTCTGCTGTTTTGTACATTTATATATATACACACTTGCTCGCCACCACACTGACAAACATGCTTTCACATATGGAATTTCAGGAACATACAGTATGGAGGAATGCATAAGCTTTAAGCTTCGATAAGCCAGCAAGTTGAACTGTGCTGCACTCGCTAAGATACAGCTTTTTGAAGTGCATAGTTATTTGAACTGTTTGTTAAATATTTAATTTCAAAGTCAAATTATTCATTTCTATCACGCCCAACAGCTTGGTAGATTTTTTTGGGTGGGCAATGCAGCAATTAGCGTGTCACTGAAAACACTGGCATGCCCTGTCCAAGTTTGTCCAAGATTAACAGTTACCTCAATGAGAGCGTGGTGCTTATTGGTCATAATTACCACACCTTGTTCCATTTTGCAAAATTATACATTGTTGCACTTGGATAGCCAAGATTTACCAAGAGTTAAGAAAACACACATTAATACTAATGGAATAAACTCAGACATTATTACAAAGCCTTTTGAAACCATTATTTGCCACCCATATACAGTATATTATTCCACTTGAAGATTAACACATAGCCATATCCGCCGAGTCGGTAATGCCAGAGATTACGGATCATTTGAGAGCAAAGTGGTTGCAGGAGTGTGAAGAAGCAATCTGGCTGTTTATTTAACGTTTGCTGAAATGTATTTGCACATTCTGATGGCTGGAGCACAAGGAAAATCGGCTCCATATGGAGGGACAGAAGGCCAGGTTCTACTCAGTAAGGAGACCTTACAGACCGAGGCTGATGTCACTAACAGTCTGCTTCACACCGAGGGGCGGAGGAGGGACGGAGGGAGAGCTGGCAGGGGTCAGCATGGGCGAGTTACAGAAACAGAGGACACTGATGGAAGGAATGGAGGACTAGTGCACAAGAGACAAGGTGTTAGAATTGGCAGAGGGGGAGATAGAGGAGATAGAGAAGGAGGGGTGAACAACTGAAAGAAAGAAAGAAAGAAAGAAAGAAAGACAGACAGACAGACAGACAGACAGACAGACAGAAAGAGAGAAAGAGAGCAAGAAGAGAAGTGTAGAGAAAGAAGAGTGTGAGGAGGGCGGAGGAGTGCGCTCTGCCCTCTGTCAGATGTGTGTGTGGAGAGCTTAGCTGTTTCTGTCCCAGACGGCTCCAGCTGCTGCAGGCTGCCCGGGCAGCGGAGAGCCGGTTCTGTGGGAAAGTGGCCCCACTGAGATTAATGAGCATGACACTCTTCCACCAGGTCTCTGTAACATACGTGACCGCACTCAGATCAGGCTTTTATTACTTGAGACATGATCATGCTGCGGTACTGAAACAATGACTGGTTTCTTCTTCTGAAGCAGATTAAATTTGGTGCAGAGAATGCAAAGAATTGAGCTGCAACATTCTCCACTGAAAACTCTCTCCAGTCTGAAAATAGGTATAATTTGTGTCTCGAAAAGCGTGCCAATCTTGATTTTGACGCAAAGTAGGATTTTCGTTAATGGTAGCATTCTGTGTGTGTGTGTGTGTGTGTGTGTGTGTGTGTGTGTGTATCCTCGGCTTTGTGTCACCCAGCCAATCTGTCCATGCAGCTCCGTGTAGCAGCCGAAAAACTGCTTCAAAGGGGCTTTGAGGCAGCTGTTTTATCAGAGGGGAGAGAAGACAGCCTTTACCCGCCGAAGATGACATCACCTCTGGTTTTGGTTTGATAGGATTCTGGCCGCACTTCAGAGGCCTCTAAGATCCTCAGAGATGCAGAGGGAGGACACATAAAGGAGACTAGAGTCGGAGTCTAGTCTGTGTCGTCGACTGAAGAGACACTTGTCCCTTTCCTCTCTACACACTCTCTCCTTGTTTCATCTTCTTCACCCTGACACCTTTTCTACATGGCACTCTATCTTTGTACTTTGTCTTATTTTGTTACCATCATTCCTTGTCAAATAAACATAGAAAATGGCCAAATAAGAGGAGGACTTGGAATAGATTTTTTCACTATTTTGGTCTTCGAAGAGGTCTGAGTCGTGTTTTATGTGTTTTGATTTAGTGTGACACCCTTAACACAGTCAGAATTAGCTTTTGGTTTTAGGTTATAACCTTATAAGTATAATACTGTGGAATATCTTGGAGCGTGTGGCCACATAACTATATCGTTGCAAAGCCTGAATTTTTATGTGTTCCCCTTGATGGAAAGTGGGTGTTTTCTGAATATATTTTGTTGACACCCTGACCCATATATATATTTTTTGACAGAACAAGCGCACTGGTCTGGTTTGCGCTGGCTGTGTACAGTGCATCACAAGATTTACAATTTACTTTCAGCGGAGTTGTGCTAACACATGACGGAATGGAACACATTTGGAAGAAATGTGTTAGTAATTTCCCTGCCGTTGGCCCCTGCCCCCTCTCTCCCGCTCCGTCCCAGCAGCGCCCCCCCCCCCACAAAGCCTATCTGCGCACAACGATCATATCATCAGGAGGGATTGTGGGTAATGTCTGTGTATGGGGGGGAGCCTAATCTAAAAAGAATTAGTGCCAGGACCTCCCTCGGTGGTAGTCTGACGGGAGCGGTGACCTTTGATCTCACGCAGAAGCTCAGGAAAAGAAGTTTAATAAAGTTTAATGCCGACTGCATGCTTGCACAGGATGTCGTTTCGGTGAAGTTAATGCGGCGTTTCGGTGACAACGTGAAAAGGTGGTGAAGTGATTAGTGTGTCAAAACGTGTTCACGAGTTAATGCTGCAGCTGCGAAGTCAAGTCACTGTTTCCCCTCTGTAGCTTAGAGTCGCTGGATAAGGAGGGAAGTGTGTTAAACTCCATTGTTGGAGGGATTATCTGGAATATTATATCATTCAATTTCTTTACTTTTTATTTCTTCCTGCCCCTAATTTCATTTTTTCATTGCTATCCACACTTTCTTCCCCACGGCCTTTTAATCCAGGTTTCTTTCCATCTTCGGCTCTCGTCTTCCTTGTTGCCTTTACTCTTTTACCCTTGCCTTGCCCTTGCTTTTTCTTTGTTATGACTACCACTGCTGGGCTCTTAATCTTCCCTATTCCTCGCTTCTTTCCACTTATCTCACTCCCTACCTCCTTCAGATCTCCCTCTCTCCTCTCCTTGGAGTAAAGTGATAAAACAGAACCCCATCCCACATGTGCTCTTTGAGACCGCAGCGGTTACAGTGCGAGGGTATGACTGATGTCTCTGTTACACATCCCTGCTTGTGCTCAAATATAGGTCAGACAGCACCCTTTGACCCGTCAGGAGCTTTGGGACGGCTCAGCTGTTCCCGCTCCTGCGTCTGTCCCGGCTGATGGATGGCGCTCTGTCCGTGCTCCTTCTGTGGTTTTTCATTTCTTTCACCACCTTCTTCTTGTTGGGTCTTCCCGTCTTCTCCACGACTTTCTTCCCTTTTGTCCCTTCAGTCTTTCTGTCTGCCAGTTCTTGGGTCTGTCTATCTGTCTTTCAGTTGTCACCTGCAACAGTTGGCGCAATCTGTACTTTTCTGCTGTCTGTCCGTCTAGACAGGCTGGGATCGCTGCCTGTCTGTGTGTGTGTGTGTGTGTGTGTGTGTCTGTCATTGCCTGTCTCTCTTTCTCTCTCTCTCCAACGTCTCCACCCTTTCCCACTCTCTCCATTTCATCGGACACCACCGCAAAATCATTTGAACCTCAAAAATGTTGACCTTATTTCAGCCAGTCACCATGCATTTGTCTCTCCTCAACCGAAATTCACACAGCATCCCCTCATCATAGCATGACGATGACTGTATGTCTGTGCGCCGGGAAGGCCATCCATCTCTATAGCGACTATTGTGTTGCTCGTGTTTCAGCCCAGAGCAGTTTGTTGTCTTGGCTGAAGGGTCGGACTGCGCATGGTGTTGGGATGAGTGGATGCATTCTGGGTGCATGAGAGAAGGACAGAGAAAGTAGGTGCATTCTCAGTAAGGGGGAGAAGCATCATCTCATTGTATTTGGACGCCGCCCGCTGAGCAGCAGCAGGAGGAAAGTTCGATGAATAACTGTCCCTCTTTGTGGCTGCGAAGTTCATTATTTACTTATTGACCAGCTCTCTTTCTGCAATCTTCTAAATCTTCTAAATGATGGCACCATTCACTGAATTTGATGTGAAATTACATTATTTGTCAAGTATTCCTTACTAGTAAAGCATTTCACAGCCTCAATTTAGGGAACTGGTGTGTGTGGCCTGTCAGCTGGCATAATGGTGAAAAATGCTAAATGGTCCCGCTGTGGACTACTGGGCATCTTGGTTTGCAAAAAAATGCTTTTAGTTCTGTTCGCCGCCCTCTACTAACCACAGCAGTCAAAGTGGGTGTGTGATTTAGTGAGTGTTTGTGTGTGTGTGTGTGTGTGTGTGTGTGTGTGTGTGTGTGTGTGTGTGTTTGTGTGTGTGTGTTCTGTGCCAGCTGTTCTTCATGCCAGCAATAGCTGACCACTTGCTGGCCGGGGCCGACACACAACAGGCTCCTGGGATACAGCCAGTTCTGAGAGGCTGTCTGTGGATTAGACACACACACACACACACACACGCACACACACACACACACACACACACATTGGGCACACTGTTCTCTGTGTATCTTGGGGACGTGACAGACACTCTTAAGACGGTCCAAGGAGATGTTTCAATACATCATCCTTACTTCCTCCTCACACATACAGACAGAGCAAGTATTTAGTGCCTATGAAAATTACTGTCCCCAGCTGTGTGCGTCATGGTTTGTTTTGTGGTTGAGGTTTGTGTGTGTGTTTGTGTGTGTGTGTGTATCTGTGTGTCTGTGCACGTGTGCAAAAAGGAGCTAGAAAGAGAAAGAGTGATTTCTATGATCTATGTCCAGGTCTAATGTAGAAAACTTACTGTCTCAACAGACTGTGCCCACAGTACTGTAAATCACAGAATAATGGTAGGGATGATTCATTAATGGAGTCGGCATGTTTGTAGTTTGCTAAGATAAAATATGTCCTTGTTTTTTGTTCTTTGTGATCATTAAATGAAGAGTTGTATCTTCCAAGAGGTCTAATCTGGCAGTATGTGCTTTGCCTGGAGGGAGTTTGATTTAGATCCAAACAGCAAATTTGCTTTCTTGTCTCTCTGTATTCATCGCCGGACTCAACATTGGTACTTATCGCATATGAATAATGTCAGCTTTGTTCTCAACTCATGAAATGTATGTGCGTGTAATCCAATTGCATGGTGCATTACCCAGCAATCTGATATGTTTATTAATTGTATTTTCTGTAATGAAACAATTGTGTCTGTGGTAATTTTGAATCAATCACATTTTCTTTCACTTGTGTTGTATGGCCTCTGCCATGTATTTTCTTGAAATACAAAGTAAGAGCATTCCATGCTGCTATAATACCAGAAATCTTGGTTTCATTTTCACAAACAACGCATTCTCATCCATATCAAACAAGTCATAATATTTGAATATTTGAATCACTGGGCAAAAACATGAATCCCGTTCCCTTTGGAGCAGAAAAAAGTTCCCTATACTTTCTGTTTATTTGGCTTCCCACTAACGACAACATGATTCTGAACCTTTCCCATGAGCTGAGTACAATCCAAGAAAAATAACCATGTCTTCATGTTGCCATGGTGTAATTATGGATCCAAACAGACTGTATAGACTGCGGTCCCATTCTAAACATTGCATCAGCTCTCACACAACGGAAGTTTGGCTTTCTAACCCAATGTAATTAAATTCCAACTCCAAAAACGGAAATCCCGCCTGCCTCCTCTAGAAAACTCTGTTGTTTTCCTCTGGTTCACGTTTATGGTATATTGACTCAGCTCTGGTGTTTTCCTGTGGTGCGTGTTTATGACATAATAAGATCCCAGGCTTATTCCTGGGTCTCGGTGGCCAGGAGATGAAGATTGGACTAGTTAGCTCATTAGGAGGAAGGGTGTGCCAAACCTCACTCCCAGGTCTGAGGAGCGGAAATCCATCAGAGGTACCAATTTCTCCACCGACAGTAGCCTCAAAATTGTTTTGAGTAAGTAATTATCATTATCACTGTTGCTCTCTCCACCTACACATACTGAATGCAACAAGTTCATCCTGGGAGTTGTCTAGGGGTTGTCAAAATGTTGAGGGAAAGTGGATACACCAAAAAACGTAAATTATAACACTTTATCTCAAAATAATACACTGAGCATCACAAATATATGATGATATATAGCAGTGCAAGAGTGTCCGAGGGTGGAATTTCCCTTTTAAGTCTGTGGAGGAAAAAGAGACATAGGCTATCATCTCATTAGTCCTCTCACATTATGCAGCCCATTGGTTAGCCACAGTCTTGCTGTTGTACTGTGTGGAGCTTTGATGTCCTTGGTGTAGAGACTGAAAAACCTCAGTGCAGCGAGTCACAACAAACAACTCATGTAGGGTCATTTTGGCCTCAGCAGTGAAGTAGCGCTCAGTAGTTGGGCTGATGAATCCTGAGGAATGTGTTTGGGGTTGAGCTGTTGATTGTTGTTTCCGTTTGTGGATGTTCTCCAGGGAGGACCGAGGGTGAATCGAGGCATTGAGAAACCACACCCACACAGCCAGAGACACCACTGGACTGGATACACTTGCTTGTAGACATGCACAACCACACACACACACACACACAACCACACACACACACACACACACACATGCATCCTGTCCTATTTCAGTGGAGCAGAAACCTCAGTGGCTGCCGTTAGAACCCACTGTGCCGTGGTCAGAGACGAGGATTTTAGGCAGACCAGAGCCGTTTGGGTCATTTTTGTTAGTTATTTATGAGTACCAGTTGTTTCTGGTTCTAGGTATCCTCGCTATGACCGCAATGTGGGTGGTTCCCATCTGTGGAACTGACAGCTGACATTCCAGGCCACTTACGAGCCACGAGCCTCTAGACCAGAGAACGGCTCATATTTAGAATAAATATGGGGTTCCTCTCTGAAACAGTGCTATTCTGTGTTTTGGCTTATAGCTTCTGTAAAGCTGCCAAGATTATACAGCTAGGGAAGTGATTATCTGTGTTAGCGAAACTAGCTTCGGCTTCATTTGTGAAAGAGATGACCAAATAGAGCAAAACAATATGGAAAGATACTGGCATACATTGGGAGATGCCAGTGAATGGAGCTTGTGTGTTTCTGGTTGAGCCTGTGTGTGTGTGTGTGTGTGTGTGTGTGTGTGTGTATGCGTTTCCATGTGCAACACATAGATAATGGTAATGGCATTGGTATCTGGAGGAGGATGTGTTCCTAGTGTCTGGGTATACAGAGAATCATTGCAAGTGGGCAGACAGACAGAAAACATGCAGAGTCAGGAGGCGAGCAGGTGTGTGTTGGGTGTGTGTGTGTGTGTGTGAGAGAGAGAAAGAGGGAGAGAAGGAGGGAGGATGGGAAGAGAGATCTAATAATATTTATGCTGTGAGTGAGTGACATGATTTAAGGAGGAATTGCTAATAAATTCTTGGGTATGGTTTAGTGGGCATTGTTCTTATATATCTTGGCTTGACCTGCGCTGTGTGATAGAGAGATACTAGTGATGGTGCCAGGAGGAAAAAAGAAATAGGAATGAAAGAGAGAGAGGAGAGACAGACAGAGAAAGAGAGAAAGAAAAAGACAGAATATCCTTGTCTTTTTCTTTCTCTCTTTCTGTTTCTGTCTCTCCTCTCTTTCAAGCAGTGTGTATGGTTGTCTGTAATCTGCAATCTAGCCTCATCTTTGTCTTTTCTCTCTCTCTCTCTCTCTCTCTCTCTCTCTCTCTCTCTCTCTCCCTCTCCCTCTCTCTCCCCTTTTACAGAGTGCATGAACTGCACTGGCTTCACTGACATGAACAGCAGAATAAATGCCATTGAATCCAAGGTAAAGACATGCCCACTGTCCAAGCATGAACGCATAGGCTGTGTATGTTTTATATGTATCCTAGAGAACCATTGCAAGCCATTCCTCTAAGTGGGAAACTGGGAATAAGTTGATTGTTCACAGCTTGCATCCATCAGTTCACAGATTACTTTGTGCTTAGCGGTGTGCAGATGTGTCTGAAATCTCCTGCTCTTGTTCCAGATCAAGCTGCTAGAGGAGGCGGGTTCCTCCCTACCGATAGTCAGTTTACCGGAGGGCTCGACGGACAATGAGGTGGACACACCCCAGCCCACTCCCATAGGACCCCCGTCATACCTGCCGCCAGGTGTCACCCATTCAAACCCACATCAGACTAAGCTTTCTGAAGGTGCAGTGCACATGCAGAGGAGCAGATTCTTGCATACAAATGTACAGTTTTAATTTCAGCATTCAGAGATGATTAAAGGAATAGTTCAGTTTCTAATCTCACCCATGTCAGTCGAAACGAACTGATGTTCGTAGGACCATAAAACACACAGGGATTTAGCCCCTGTAGCCTTAAGTTTGGTGATGAATCCAAGTGTTTTGCAACCAAACAATTGCAGTCCAATATTTACCTCATTATTAATGTGGTAAATATTGGACTTTTGGAACTCAGTGCAATTGTTTGGCTACGAAACACTTGGATTATGCTGCTCAAGCTATTTGGAGAAATTCAGTGGACATTTCATGCTTTTTTTTTGAGCTGGGGACAGAGGGCCACTTTAACTTCAATAGTTTGCTGACTTTAATAGTTATCTAACTCACTGTGTGTTTGGTGGTCCTACAAACTTCAGTGGAGTTTTGACGGACATGGGGATGAGTAGATAATGACTGAATTGTCATTTTGGGGTGAACTACTCCTTTACCTCTACACTTGATGACCTGAATGTGACTGACTCTCTATCAGGAGGAAGAGGTCCTCCAGGGCCCGTCGGACCACCAGGGCTTCCTGGTTCTGCTGGACCTGCAGGACCGGCTGGGGGAGCCGGTCTGCCTGGACCCCTGGGTAAAACATCAACAAGACCTTCTTCTAGTCCTAACTGCTGACTTGAGATTGTTTAGGATTTATTGTGGTTATTGGGACTTGTTAGACACCTGAAAACACATAATAAATCGCTAATTCATAACTGTAGAAATTGACCTTTACCAAAGTACTTCATTAAACATATGTTTATATCACTGTAATAGTATATTTCATATGTTTCCTTGCATACTCAGGACCGAGGGGGGAGAGAGGTTCACCAGGGGAAGCGGGTCTCCCCGGCCCTCCTGGCCCTCCTGGTCCTCCAGGGTCTGGCTCCTCTTCTACCAGACTGAGGGGAGACGTTTTTCAAGTAGACAAGCAAGGTGAGTCGACCATACTACCTCAAAATAATTCATTCCATCCTAAAATCTGTGCCAGATTGTCCTGGTCCCAGACAAACTTAAATCAGAGCATAGAAACATAATAGAGAGCACACACACATGGTAGGATTCTGACCCAAGCACAATTTTAAAACAATTCAAGCATTCAGTTTTCGAATGGTTTGAAAAGATGCCAAAACCACACATCCATTTTATGATGAGTCACTCCCATCACCAGCTTCAAACGCCCACCACCTCCATCTCATGCATAAGTTTATCCTATTGTTCTCTTGTCCCTTTGCAATCATCTTGTCAGACATAACAGGAACTCCAGCCAAGTGGGTTTTTTTGGAAAATGGCTCAGAAGGGGCACAGGTGGAAGTACATGAACTGGAGCGTAGCTATTAGCAAGTGTTTAAGTGAGCAGTATTTGTCTTTTGCTTTTACTGAGGGAATTAAATTGGTCGAGGAGAAAGTATTGTTGTTGCGTTTTTTTTTTTTTCCAGAGAAGGGCTGGCTTGGATTTAGTTAATTGTTTCCTTGTGCTGTGCCACTGCTGGGCCACTGTTTACTGTAACCTCATTTATCACCAACACCAACAATGGAGTTCAATCGCATGGTATAAATCACAAGATTAGCTTGGGGGTTTTAAAAAGCTCAAATTAATTAGAAATATGTTCAGATCTATTTTTATTCATCTTATCCAATTTATTACAACTTCATTTCTTTGTCTGCTCCTCCTCAGGTTCACAGGTCTGTAGACATGAGAGATTAAACTTATATGGTGAACATGAAAATATTAGTTTTACTTCTCATTGTGTATTTAATATGTTTGCAACTTTTAAATCTTTCTGAGGTTCATCTTTTGCAGTTGATAGGAGGAAAGGCCCATATACAATATTGCAGCTCTCACATCCAGTACCCAGGTTTCACCACAGGGAGGCAGTAGATGTCCATACCATTATCATTACCTCACGAGGACTGCTGGCTCCGATTAGGCTGTTGGCTGGCTCTGCCTTTCTGAGCCCGGGACTGTGTCTGCGGGTCTGGAACTATGTAGATTTGGGTCTGTGGGACCATGTAAGCCGAGGGGGGCCAACTGGCTGTAAATCAGGCCTAATTTGTAAGCTGTCAGCACAACAGTCTGCGTTGGGGGAATGGGCCGCGGCTCGGAGCCAAAATGGGCTGGTTAGGAACAGGGGAGGAGATAGTCTGCCACTCATGTAGACTTTCCTGGGGAGGGAGCCAGGCAGGGGGAGACTGTAACGTTAGAAAATTAGTTCCAGAGGGAACTCTGCTTCTTCTGGACCCCTTTTTTTGTGGACTGCAGCTTTAATGTAACAGTGCTGTTTCAACACAGGGGAAGAAGACTGACTCTGGGCTTATGTTATAGTGGATAGGAAGGAGAAGTGTAGCTTGGATTTAAACCAAATTTATACTTACAAACAAACATACTCAAAACAACACTGAGGAAAAAGCACAACTTTTACCTCTCGCATGTTCCCTAAAAATCATTTGTACACCGACATGCAGCAAAGAAGACATTCTAGATTGACCAGTTGTTCCTGTCTGTCACCCTCACACACCAGATTTAATCCCTATGGTTGACTTGTCCATGAACCTCTATAGGCTGATTAACCCTCGATGTCTGAACTCTGACCTGAGCCTGAGGTCTGAAGTCAGATCTGGGAGAAGGTTCATATTATTTTACCTGCTCTTTAAGACCCAGTGCAATGATTTTAACTCAGTCAGGAAAAGATTAATATTGATTTCTAACAGAAGGAGCATAATTCTTTTAGATGGTAAAAAGCCTGTAGGACTGAGTGAGAAGTGGCAGCTGAACCTTTCCTATCATTGTGCCATCCACTGCAGGCCAATATTTCTATCTTTGGGGAACAAATACCCAGTGTTACAATTTCAGCACTCACTGACAATGGAGGTTATTGTCTGACAGACTATGGGACACCTGATTAAATATGCATACTGTCAGCCAATCAGAGCATTCATTAAAACCTGGCTGTATGATGTCATTTACACCAGGAAGTAGACTGTAATTCTAAATGTTTGATTCTGTTGACAACCAGAGGGAGAATTTCTCAACGGATGTTTCCAAGTCAAATTTCCATAATACTGCCAGTTATAATAACTGGGTAACTTTACATTAGCGGGTCGTTTGTTAAACTATACCATAAAATTGAGAAATGCAATTCTCATTGCACTGGATCTTTAACCCTTTGAGATGGATGAAAATCAATCTGACCACCTCAGGTCAATAGCTGGAATAAGTGAAACCCTAGTTTCAACAATCATCTTACCCCCAGTGAGATGATTAATAATCTTGTAAAAAATTTAAAATTCTTAATATGGCTCCATTCAGATCTTAATAATAAGCTCTGGGAAACGTAATGCCTCAAATTTCGTTGAAATAAGATAAGCAGGTGGGGAGAAATATGGGGGAACGGTTTCTGTAAAACTCAGTAAATCCACTTCTGCCTATATAACACATTTTTCACTGGACCTCAGTCAGGTTTTAATAAGCTGTGGGAAATAGCCCCCACTCCTGTCACCTGCTTTCTGCTCAGCAGTCAGGGGAGAGAGGGTGAGTGTGTGTGTGTGTGTGTGTGTGTGTGTGTGTGTGTGTGCTCGGGGGTGTCAGTGTTAAACCCATTTTTCCGGCAGTGAGCATAGATTTCCATCCTGTTTATGATGCCAAGCAATGGTTAGGGGCTGTAGTCGCCTTAATGAAATACCATTTATAGGAAGGACGATTTAATGGGCCCATATTATAGGAATTCAAATTTCTCTCTCTATTGGTCTATATATATATATGCCTTTAACTTTAACTACTTAAATAGGCCTATATATTTATATTACTATATTCTATATTTCAGCTGTCCCTGCCATATGCATATACAGTATATGTATATATGTTTAATGAAGACATTGTTAAAATTAGATTTTGTTTGAGAGGTTAAAGTTATTGCATTATCAAAACACCCCTTTTTACAAGCAATTTCTTATGAACTCCAGTAAACACATCAGAGTTGGACTTGGTCCTGATTGGCTCCCTTCACTAAATAATTACTAAAATTCTTCCAATCAGTCCAGTTTGCAGCATTTGAACTGGAAAGCCTCGACTCAGCAGGTTTACCTCATTTGAATTAGAGGAGCTGCTGTGGCCGGCCAATCAGGGTCCAGGATTGTGACTGTTCTGCCTGTGAAGACTTCACTTTAATAATTTAAATTAATCTATAACTAAACTATATTTATTTGCAAAACACTATGAAGAACATTGTTCTTATCCTGCGCCAGAGTATATTTTAAATAAAAATCATGAAAACTGAATAATATGGGATGTTTAAATTGTAAATTCAGGGTTCAAGTTGTATTCAACACAAGCCTGCCAATATATTATACCTGTTGTAATTGACTTTCATGTATAACAGTTGAGATAGGCTTTTCTCTTTTTTTTTTTTATAAGTGGGCCATTCATCCTCTGTAAGTATTCATTTCTGTTTTGGGGAGATAGTGGACGCTAAAGATAAGCAGGAAATGAGGGAATTATGTGTATTTCCAGAAAAGTGCACTGGACAACTGAGTCATCTTGGCAACCCACAGCGTGTTTCTTGACTTTTATTTTGTTTTTCATTTTCCCTTTCCGATCTCTTTTTTCTTTCTTTTCTTTTCTTTTCTTTTCTTTTCTTTTCTTTTAATCTCAATCATTATTTTCTCAGTTATTTATTTGTGCAAAGCTTGAACAAAGCTGGTGATTAAAACTTTGGTGTGTGTTTGTCCCAGAGGAGAACCCGCTCCGCCCCGCTCTGCCTGCTCCTGAGGTCGTTCCAGGCCCTCCTGGTCCATCAGGCCCTGTAGGCCCCTCAGGTAAAATATGAGCACCAGGTCCCTCTGGGAAAACAGGTCTTCAATCCAACAGTTCATGAAAAAAAAGTGCATGCAGTATATCAGGCGTGACATGTATTATATATCAAGCCATTATTGTGTTTATTGGGTTTTTATTATGTGTTTTTATTGTAAAACCTGCCAAATCTCCCTCACAGGATAATAAAGTTTTTGAACTGGGTTGAATTGAACTGGACTGAATTTAGATACCGCACAATAGCCATAGCCATATTTTAACATTTTGACTTATCCCCCTGTGGATGATTTTGTTGATGTCACAGGCCCTCCAGGACCAGCAGGACGTCCAGGGATTCCAGGTCTCACTGGGCGAGACGTGAGTATCCATCACTCTGTTTGGACTCGTCCGATTTCAATGACAGTTGAATACATAAATATGAAAATATGAGCAAACTGTGAGTGGCATCACTAACATATCTCTTTCTGTCTTGAGGGCGAGGGAGGCCTCCAAGGCAAAGCTGGGGATCCCGGGGCTAAAGGAGAGGCAGGAGAAAGGGTGAGGCTGCTTAAAAAAAAACAAAAAAACGTCTTCATTGTTGGATTAGTGGGCTGAATACGTTTGATTCTGACGAACTGATCAAAATGCTTTTTGTTCTATGTTTTGTAAACGGTCCCTAGCTGTCACAGGATCTTAAACACATTAAAGGTGTACAAGCCTCTCTTCAAAGACTTGCTCCAAGCCATGACTAATCTTCCTCTCTCCCGTCCAAGGCCAGGCCGCACTAATCAAGGCAGCCATGTCAGGTCCCCTCTGTAGTCGGCTCTCTAGTGGGCCTCTGACTTTAAACCTGATCCCCCTTCATCTACTAGCATGATTTAAGTTTGGAGAACTGGTGAAGTGGCAGATTAGCGCAGGGGATAAAGAATGCAAGCTGGGTGAACTGTGTGTATGCTCATGTGTGTGAGTGCATGAGTCCTAAATTAGGTCTCTATTTTCTACCTCTACCAGGGGCCTCCAGGTGTGAAGGGCGAGCAGGGTCTACCTGTAAGTATAAGGTTATTCTGTTCCCTAAAAACACACACACACACACACACACACACACACACAGCGCAGGTGACATGATTATTTTGCTCCATGTTCACAGGGACCACCTGGGCCAAAGGGAGACCCGGGAGAGGGCTTGTCTGAGGTAAGAGAGTATGGCATTAGTGTCTTTTCCCCCCTGAGCTGAAGTTGAAAAATGTCCCAGAGTAAACGTGAGTGTGTCGTTCAGGGCGAAGCCGTGCAGCAGCTCAGGGAGGCGCTGAAGATCCTGGCCGAGAGGGTCCTGATCCTGGAGCACATGATCGGCATCCACGGTGAGGAGAGAGACAGAGATGGGAGGAGGGTGCAGGATTTTAAAGAAGAGTATTTTTGGCTAATTGTTTTCTTGTCTCCCATGTCTCGACACAGAGAACCCGGAGGGCTCAGGATTCGGCAGTCTTTCGGACCCCCTGTCTTTCTCTGCTATTAAGATCAAGCGCCTGCAGCCCGCTGAAAACCCTTCTCTAACACTCGGGGAGAGACAAAGACAGACTCCCTCTTAAAAGTGTAGTCTAATTTTGTGTGTGTATTTGCGTGTGTGTGTATAAGTGTGTGAAAGGGATAAATCCTTTGCAAATTTGCTTGACTGGACGTGCAATTCTCATAATTTGTTCATATCTTTTTTCTCATCATTATGATTAGAATCTATCTGTCTATATTGTCTTTTACTTTTGCCTGAAGTGCAGTGGTAAAACTGTAGTTAGTTAAAATGAAGCTCTTTGTAGACATGAGATGCTGAGCATCTCATCCGTTGAAATACGTCAACATGAATGGCTGCACAGCCTTTTTGACCCTATTGCTGCATAATCTTTGTCTACATAACTTTAGTAGCAGCACTTACGTGATATTGTACGATGAAATATAATCTCATAAACTGTTATGAGGAATTTGACATCTTTCTTTCCTCAGATAAAACACATCAGCTTCCCTGGCTGCTCTTGTGAAGCTCTCTAGGCTATGATGTGAGTTCCTGAGAGCTGGACCCAAAACACACTATTTAGTGTCAAACACGTTCTTGGACAACCTCGGGGTTCATCTCATGTTAACCTGTCAAACACATTCCTTCCTTTCTCCTCTTCTTTCTCTCTCTGCGCTCTGCCTTGTTAAAACTGAGGTAAGACATGACAAGCTGCCAAGAATATCTGCTTAAAATAAGTTAGGTGAAATGAATAGCATCTGGAGAGCAATGCGCATCTGGAGAGGGAAGGAAGAGTTGCTGAAACAATCGTGTTCTGGCCCGGCCCCGCCGACCTCGCTTGGCTGCGATGCGTCTTCACGCGACCGGCTGACGGAGCGCTGAACCTGACAGGATTACATTCACTTCATCATAACTGCCTCTGAGATTTGTATCCAACCCAATATGATTATTGTATAATAGGTCTGAGAGAGGCTAAATGGTTCCTCTCAGGAAAAAAGCATGACCTTGTCTGCTACAATCTTTGTTTTCTCCATCATGACCTTCATATGTTAACCATCATCAGCTGGAAAGAGGTGAACCTGCCTGTATCTTTGGTTGTTCCTGCAGTCTCTACTAACTTATCATAGTTATACAGGGTTGAGTCTACTGATGTACCTTTTAAATACATGTTATATTTCAGTGGATTGCTGTCTTAAGGGCAAGATACATGATTGATGTGTCACATGCATGTTTCATTATCTTTTATACTAAACTAAATATTGTTCAGTTGTGTAAAAGTTGTGTTGCTTTGTTGTCGTTTCATTTGTAAGACGTTGTACTCAGTGGATATGTATCTGTGTCTATTGTTAAAATGAGATTAAAATACACAACAATAACAGGTTTACTCTTGTAATATTGCCACACAATTGCATACAATCACATTAACACATACAATCACATTAACACATACTGTACACCACAACTTCACAGCACAGCGAGGCTATTTACAGGCAGGAGCTTCACAACCGCTCTTCCTCTTCTTCCTCGTCTTTCTCTTTCATCCCTCTGTTTCCTCCCCTCCCTCACTCCTGCTCTTTGTCCTCTCCGTGGGTGATAACGTAACACAGGTTCTTGTAGTCAAGGTTACCAGCGACATCCAGGGGGAAGTTTGTAAACATCTGATTTACCTGCAGGTAAACAGAACAGAACAGGCTTTTATTGCAAATGGTCTTTTTTATCCCGGGCTCTTTCAACAATGGGAGCCGTCAAGTTGGTGGAGGGATCACACACACTCCGTATGTCTACAGATAAATACACCGCTGACTTTTACCATTCAATTAGCTCATCAGAACCGAGAGATAAGTGCGGTTATGTATCATTGTCATATCTATCTCTGGCCTCTCTGTGTATCCTTTCATCTGTGCTATGCCTGCCTGTTTCTCCCTTTCTGGAGAAAGGGACGCCCCCCCCTCCCTCTCTCTGTCTTCTTCTCCTCTTCTTTTTCCTGTCTAGTGAACAGAGACATGTTGATATGAGGCCCGCTTGCATGGCCACAAGGGAACAAGTCTCTGGTGCTTTTGATCAGCTGCAAGATCAGACATGTCCACGGCTCCCCTGTGTACACTCCAGTGACTGATCATGCAGTATAATGGGCAGGCACAGACAGCCGAAGATGCACACCCACACATGTTTTCTCTGTACATCATACAGGCACAGGCGCACAAACACACACACATACACACACACGCTCCTATCTACCCCCAGTGGAGAGGGCCTGCGGTCCATGTGTTGGCTCTGTTCGCAGCAGGGTGGCTTGTTTGCTGGACACATGGGAGCGAGAGAGAGATGGTGTGTGTGATTTCCCCTTTCTTGCCCTTTTTTCCCTTTGACAGTAAGATGGATGATTGCAATCACAGGAGCCATCAGTGAGACAGAGTGGAGGTCTATGGGGCAGTGAGACACAGCCATGGGAAACCAGCCGTCAGATTACTACACCCTGCTGCCATGGGAACACCATTCTGTTTATTTGTCTGGAGGTTTTGTTGTTTCATACGCATTTTCTTTCTCTTTTTTTCAGTTTCAGCCTTTTGATGTACAGAACATGAAAGCTTCCTCATAAAATATGTGTAGGCTGCGTGTGTGTATGTGTGTGTGTGAGTGAGATAGAGTGAGAGAGAGAGAGAGAAGGAGGGAGAAACATCTTTTACATTTCACAACATAGTAAGCCTACTGTAAGTCAATCTGTCTCTTCAAACCAGTACAAATGTGACAGATTTCATAGTGATTAGACTGGTCTCTTTGATCCCTTGAGAGAATGAAAGACAGACTTTTCACTCCCCAGTCAACGGATGTTTTTAAGAGAAACATCTGTTGCTGTACAAATGAGATTACTGTGTCTCTAGCCAGAGGCCATGTAGGTTATGAATGGCAGTGTAACTGAAGGGGGCTACATGAGAGAGCTGAGAAGGATCTTTGTAATAAGCCGTAGCTGGTAGTTAAGAGGTTTAAATCAAATGAAATTGCCTCAGACGCCGCTTATTCATCAACGTTCACCTTCAGCTTGTTCAACACTATCGACGCGACCAATACCTTTGAATCACTATCTCATATTGATACATCCCATACTTCACCTTGTTGCCAAGCAACAACTCACCTCAGCCTCTGTAAACTTGTCAGCTTGTGACATGAGGTGATATTTCATCCTACAGGAGAGAAAAGAGAGAAAAGAAGAATTACTGTTGCCATTTCTTTGACTTGAAATTAATTGTGTTCTCTGTTTCGCTGACCAAGATAAGCATTATCTGAATCCTGAAACTTTATTGTTTTATTACATTTTATATTACACTTATTTGTAGTTATCTCTGTCTTTACTCCCTCTGAGAGGCACAACAAGCCACGTAGCCACGTCTGCCTTGACTAAGCAGATAGCAGATTGCAGAGGAAGTCACACTCACTCCTCCCCCTTCAGGATCCCCTCTCCTGCTGGGTCAAAGACCTTGAATGCATTGAGGATCGTCTCCTCAGGGTCCGTTCCTGACAAAATGCAGAACATCATGAGTATGCTGCACAGGTTATTATAGTTGACTAAAACTAAGACTGAAACTAAGCATGAAAAAACATTTTAGTAAACTGAAATACAACAAAAAAACTGTAGTGTTTAAAAAAAACGATGCTTAACTTAATCACTGCCTCCAAAACAAAATTAGATTAAATATTTTAATGTTAATTTTGTTCCAGTCAAAGCCAATTCAAGAGTGGAGTATAGGAGAAAACTATCCAAAAATTAATAGATGCCACAACTACTAACACATACGATATATGATACATACGATAAAACTCCTATATGATTATTCTCCATCATTGTATACTTGGCCTTCCTTTTCAACAAGGACACATGAAGAGTTATTCCTTATACATGAAAATCTAAATATTCAACTGATACTAGATATAACAAAACCTTAATGAAATCAGCTATGGAAAATGGAAACAAACCTAAAACAAACTGAAACTAAACTTAACTTGAACTCCAAACTGGAAATAAAATATAAATAAAAACCAATGCAAATTGCATTATAAGCCTGGTATTGACTGACCTTTGAGTTTTTCTCCGAACATGGTGAGGAAGACAGTGAAGTTGATGGGGCCTGAAGACTCCTTCAGCATCTCATCGAGCTCGTCATTACCGACATTCAGGCGACCTGCCAGTAAACACATCATACTCTTTCATCAACCACACCAAGCACGTAATTTGCATATTGATGTTAAGATAAGATGAAACTTTAATGATCCCTGTGGGGAAATTGGGTCGTTGCAGCAGCAAATAGTGACAAGACATGGCAAAGAAAATTAGAATATAAATAAAAATATTGCAAATGGGGTAAACATACCCAACTGACACTTTCAACTAGAACATGTTGAGTAGAAATGTGCGAATGAAAAGCAAGTATGGATGACAGCAGCATGATGTTCTTTCACAGTTATATCTTATTTATTGTATTTTATGTACTACTAACATCTTAGTCCCTGTCCTTATCTGCATTGTATTTTAATGTTCTGTACTATTCTTAAGCTTAATGTGCCTGTACTTCTTGTTTTTCTATCTGTTTTAACTCCAAAAGCCTAGCCAGGGACAGGGGTTGCAAATTAGCCATGGCTAAAAACCTGTATGCATGGCATCTATTTTGTATTTTATATATGAAACAATGTTTTATGCATTTGTCCCTGTTAAATAAACAAGTAAATAAAATAAATAAATGGAATATCAGAGCTATTCAGATGTGTGCTTTTACTGTATAATACCAGTAAATACTTGCCCAGAGCAGCAAAGGTGTCCCTCAGGTCACTCTTATCAATTAAGCCATCTCTGTTCTGGTCCATGATGGTGAATGCCTGGAAGAAAAGGACAGGTAGACAAGTTACTGGAGTAGGTAACTCACCGGCAGAGAGGGAGAGGGAGAGAAATAGAAAAAGAGAGACAAATACAAGCACACATGTACACACACACACACACACACACACACACACACACACTTTCCCCACAGCATCTGTCCTCTAACCTCTTTGAACTCCTGGATCTGGCTCTGCTCAAACATACTGAAGACGTTGGAGCTTCCTCCCTCCTTCTTCTTGGCCTTTTTGGGTGCCTGTAACAGAGCAGGCGTGTCGGATGAGAGGAGAGCCATGGCGGTTCCCTTGAGTCAGGCCGACTGAGGTTTACACGCAGCAGGGGGTGGGAACCAGCCACGGTCAGCACAACATCAAACAACTCCACCTTTCCACATCAAGGCACTTGGGGATGGCTTGAGGGTTTTTTTCCGAACAGCTGATCATTCACAACTAGTCAGTGTTGCTCAGTGTAGTCCACAATTCACTCATTCATCTTTGGAAGTAAAACTTTATTTGGATAGTCCAGTGTTGATACTCAACGAACTATCAAGTTACAACAAAGTGTCACTTGCCAATTTGGTGCATCTCTACAGACTATGTAACCCTAACCCTGACCTTAGCTAAACCCTAACCCTGACCCCATTTTTAAACCTAACCCTAACCCTAACCCTGACCTGATCCTATTTCTAACATTAAGGGTTAGGGTTAACCCTAACCCAACCAAAAGATTAACCCTAGCCCAGACATTGAATATCTACACACTCCTTTTCACACAATTATCACTTGAAACTCAGTAGACTGTATAGTGGCATAGTGGTGGCACTGTGGGTCAGTGGTTAGTACTGTCGCCTCACAGCAAGAAAAAGAAGAAGAAGAAGAAGTCCATAGGTGTGAGTGTGTATGTGTAGTATGTATATGATGATGCATATGTAGCATGTATATATGATGTAGTATGGTATGTAGTATGTATATGACATGCTTGTGATAAAGGGTTATTGGATTGGAACTTGAGTATTTGAGTATTAGATTATCCAAAGAAAGTGTGACCTCATCTGTTACTATTATATAATAGTAACTGACTTTTTGTTATATTTTACTAAGCTGTAATTGTTTCTGCATGACTTGGCGATATAATGCTTGATCACATAATCACTATACATGATGAGCAGCTGATAGCAATGACGCTGCACAGATGAACACAAACTGCGTTAACGTGGCAAGCAATGCATGCTCAGAGTTCTTATGAAAAAGATAACAATTCACAATTTGGTTAGTGAAATGAATGTATCAAATATACAGACTCCTACCATTGTGTGGATCTTGCAGCCTTCTTTGTGATCAGCTGAAACCTTGAGAAACAATAGGAGGAGTGCCCGTCCTTTATATACTACCAGGCCAACTGTTCAGCACCTGTTGTGTTAAGACAATAGAGGCCGTGCTGTAAAAGCTTCAGACAGTGGGAAGGTATGCATGACATTTGGAGGCTCTTCCTATTTTAAACGAAGGACATGTTAGGCATTGGGAGGAGATGGAGGCACTACAAATAGACCCTTATTGGTATATTGGTATACTTGATATTGCTTTGTTTGGCCTATCATTACAGTAACTAGTTATGCTAAGACCGCTGTCTTGTACATGAATGAGATTGATGAGTTGTGTGTGTTTCGGCCATCTGATAGGATTATTGTTGGTGGACTTCAACAGCTCCAACAGCTGTTGAGGCATCGTCTCAAATGAGAATCAACACTATTTCATGCCCCTGTGCCTGGGGTAATGTCTCATTTGACGGTGCAAAGTGTTAACTCTGTGTCAGGCCACTAACACAGAGGTGTAAATTTGAACGATCCGCATCACAGCGTCTGACTCCTATCAAGTAACAGAGCAGTTCCTTTTAAAACTTTCTTTGAAAACAGGCACACATGCACTCTCTGTGTCTCTCTCTCTCTTTCTCTCTCTCTCCCATTTTAAGTTCTTTCTTTTGCCTTGTTGTAACTCTAAGCTGCAGCTCACAAAGAAACATGCACAATGATAGTAAAATGACAAGTAAAACAACATAGTTCTGCTATGTAAAACAACGATAAAGGAAACATAGGAGCATGTTTATGTTAGTGCAGCTGTCTTTTATTCAAACAGTGTCTGTGGTATGAGTTGGCCTAAGATGGGGGTTTGGGCCTGATGACACCTTTGTGGTCCTTCAGTGTGACCCCTCTGACTGAGAATAGTCTCTGATGTGCAGACATGAGGCAGGGGCAGGGAGTGCTATTACAGGGGCAAAGGATGATTTTTTTATGGGTGAGCATTGCCCATGTATGGTGTGAGGCTAATAGTAGATAGTAGAGCAGATGCAGTGCAACAGAGACACTGTGATTAACATGATTAAGTGCAAAGTATTCACTGGTACACATTCCTTTTTCTTTTTTACAGGTCGATAAATCTGTACAGAGAGACATGAACTTGACAGCAGGTATTCGTGAACTTATTAGAGGAAGTCTCTTTATTACCTTCCTAAATCAAAAACGCTCACACTTACAACAAGCGTGTACACATACACACACGCACATTCACGCACTCACCATCATGCATATAAATACTGTATAGTTTATGATTTAACAAATCATGACAAGCTGTTCTAATACAGTTACTTAAATCACAGTTTCCCAAACAATCATGGTTCATAATAAATAATGGAGAAATTCTAGACTATGGTTATCTCCAGCAGGTGATTTGCTCCAAATGTAACAAGTGGGTTGGTGAGCAGGTAGTTTGTTTTCCTGTAGTTAACACATTACTGGTGATCTGTCAGGTTTTGCCTTCATTTTGTCCAGCGTTAGAGGTAAGAGCACTTCAAGACTGGAACCAGCCTGTGATGTCTGTGACCACATCAGTCCTGCCTTTGGCGTTCCTTACCCGTCGACAGGCTGTGCAGTAGTGTTCGGACCAGAAGGTGGGCCGGTGGATGCTGTAACTCCTCCTCCAGTCCAGGTGGCGCTGCAGCCGGGCCGGGTTGCGTCTCAGCAGCAGCAGGTACTGGGCCAACCCTCGGACTGTGGGGAAGTCGTCCACGTGGATGAAGGCCTCAGGGGGAAGGAAGCGCTCATAGTTGTCCCTGGACGGGCCCAGCACCACGGGTATGGCCCCAGCCAGCACGGCGTTCCACAGCTTCTCTGTGATGTAGTCGGTGTGCTGGGAGTTCTCCAGCGCCAGGTAGAACTGGTACCGCTTGACCAGGCGCACCACACTGCCATTGGTGTCTTCAGGTAACGGGCGGCCTGCACGCCCAAACACATCCACCTGGACGTAATGGCTGAGCTGATAGTAGAAGGCCACGCGAGCATGAGACTCTGACCAGTTGCTGATGACCCAGGCCACAAGGCGGGGCCTGCGGTGTGAGGGCGAGGGCCCACGGAGGGCCCGCACGTGGTGCTGGTGGGCACCCTGGAGTCTGTGTGAGAGGGGGATCAAATGCCCATAAGGCACGAAAATGTCAGAGTCCAGCCGGTAGGTCATGGTGAGGTTGAAAATGCCCTCGAACCGCCACAGACCACGTGTGTGCGTGGGGGACTCGAAGTTCATCCAGATCCATTTTTGAGCACGTGGCCGTGGATCCGGTGGTAGCTCGCTCACGTTGGTGGCAATCTCCCGGTGGTGAATGATCACGGCGTCAGCCTGCGGGTATGCACGCCAGTCGTCGGTCAACGTGCACCCGCTGATCTGATAGAGCGCCTCGCAATCCGGAAGTCGGCGGTATCGGCCGAACGGGTGCGTCCATATTAGGAGCGTCACCTCACTGCTAACCCCAGCAGTAGGAGAGAGAGGCTGGGTGAACGGGTCCGGTAAGTAGACAAGACAAACTGCCAGGAAGAACAGAAAACCGGCGGTGGCCCCACACATCAAGGATGTCGTTTTCAAAACAGTCACATGGCATTTCTTCTTGCCGGCTCTGTGAGATGTGATGAATGAGCGGCCTGCTGCTCTCTGAGGGGCCACAACTCCCATGGGCGCCTGTTGCCCCTTCACTTCTCCTCTCCCTTCAGTTCAAAACAGTTCAAAACATCCCCCTCATCAGAACTGATTTGTTTCCTCTGTGTCCACCAAGAGACAGTTGCACTTCTAATAATGAAAACCTTTTTAGGTTCAGGAAAAAGAAAGGTAAATTCAGTTCCCGCCCTTATAGCCGTGTGGGCAGGAGAAACCTGTTGACACACCCTAAGGCAAGGCTTGCCTACTTTGCCATTGCCCTTCCTGGTAAGATAAGGAGGAGCGCTGATAACGTGCAGGTGACCTTAGACTAGCAGCCAACAATAGTCCAACTTTACGTCCTAGTTTCCCCCTGCATTGTTCTGGTTGGTCAGCCTACCTGCGCTGCGTGGTGGCGGTGATTTCATGCTGCCTCCAAGGCAAAAAAAGAAGAAGACAAAAACAGTCGCAGTGCTGTATGCTCAAACATTTGACGTGGCAGCGTCGGTCTGGGTTCCAGTTACCGGTGAATGGGGCTTTTGTGGGGCCTGCTGACTGCCGGTCGGCCTCACAGGCTCTTTTAGGCTGGGTAACACCTTGGCCCGGGGCACAGCGTCCTGCACATTTAATAGGCTATAATGCCATTTTCAGATAACTGGCGTATTTTTCATTTAGTAAGCTACTTTGTTAATGCAAGATATCATACATACTTTTAGCTAGTCTTTTAGATGGAGGCAAGAGACAAAATCATAATGAGACAACACAGGAGCCTATATGTCTGTCGGCCTATAATCTCCTATTTATGGTTAGGCATAGTTATTAAAAGTATACTCCTGATCCTAATCAACAAATAAATATTTTTTTTATTGTGAAGTTGTACAGTATGGGCCTAAGTGGCCGCCAAACCTCCATGGATCTCCCTACTAAACGCTACACAGATCACTGACCACTAGGTGTCTCCCTACACAAACACAAAGCTGCCCTGCAAAGTGTCCTGCTTAGCTTGTGTAGCAATGACATTGGGACTTATCTCAAATTATGCATTTTTAATTTAGCCGATGAATAAACATTTCCTCTGAAAATTAGGCAGCAACGAGTCTTTGAAAAGGTTTGGCTTGCATGTTTTATTTATTAGATATGACCCAGCATTTCAGCGTCCCCTAAGCAGAAACCTTGATAAATGAGTCACACTGATGAGGGGGATCTAAAGAAATGTAGGAATAAACACCATGCACTCAAATGTTGACGGATACACCCACTTTATGTAAAGGATCAATTGTCCAGGCCATCATTATCTAGATGAATCCTGATCAAAATTCATGAAAGAATCATTAGAAAGGGAGGTTGGAAATGTTTCTCTGTGTTGTGTCTGAGCTCTGGTGGGCTGGAAAAACACACACATCAGTGGGACAGCATATTTCTCCCCACAGACCCCGAGTGTGTCATGAAGTCTGCGTGTGAGGAGAAAAAAATGGCAGATAAGGAGGAGTGGGAGGAGATGAAGCAAGAGGCACGTGCGTCTCCGTAGGGTCCTCCTCCTTCCTGTAACATCAATTCTCTTTTCCTCACTGTGGAGGAAAAATCTCTTTGTTTGTGTGTGTGTGTGTGTGTGTGTGTGTGTGTGTGTGTGCGCGTGTGCATGCGTGTGTGACTAGTTATCCCCATAAGAGGTTTTGTATTCTTTCTGCATTATTTATCCTCCCTTTCATCTGAACAGTTCTATTTTCAGCCAATCATTTAATGTCCTGCCTGGGGTTATCTTGGTTGGAAAGGAACACGGCGATCTCTTCTGTCATAAGTTATGGATACTGTAGGCCTGCATGGTGAGGCTCAACATTATACACACATGTGTCTGTCTGTACATTATACTCACGTGTCTGTGTCTTTCTTTCAGAAATAGTTGAGGTGGCCTGGGCCGGGAAATGACCAATAGTGATGTGTTCATTGTTTAGTCTCCTATCAGGTTTTTGTTCGTTCATTGTAATCAATTCCTTCTTTACTGATGTACGAAGAAGTGCTTATTTTTATCAGAAATGTACTGTAAGTAAAGACAGACTGATTGGTGATACAGTGACATTTTGTATCTTGGGGCTCAGCACAACAAACAAAGTGAACACACAAAGCTGGGCTTTTATCTTTGCTTCTATCTTTCCTCTTTCTTGTTAGTAAAGAACTCTTCCTCATCAAAGTCACTCAGCCATGTGGCAGACCTTGAATCCACATGGTCTGATCAATACTGCGTCTTTCTCTGGTTCAACTATCCACCATCTGTATCACCTCAGCAACCAGCCACACTCATGCACACACACACACACACAAGCACAGATAAACACTGAGGAGAGAGAGAGAGAGAGAGAGAGAGAGAGAGAGAGAGAAGAGAGAGAGAGAGAGAGAGAGAGAGAGAGAGAGAGAACACACACAAGGAGAGAGGTCAATTTGGTTAATCAAGTAGAAGTGAAAACCCTCAAGTTATCAGTGTGTTACTGGTGCAATACACAGGAAACTGGCACACATCATGGGCCTCACACATCTTTCTCTGTAGTTGTGGTCACTGGCCAGGCCTGTTGTTTACTGCTGCCTTCCTGTTTGTCAGAAGGGTTGTTTGTGTGTGTGTGTGTGAATCATACCAGCACGGAGAGAAGCATTCAGTTTTTGAAGGGACCCCCAGCTCTTCACTCATCTTTCCTATTGATTTTCTCTTGCTTTCCTTTTTCAATTTTTTTTTTTTTTTACTTCCACTCCCAGGGGATGGGATGTCTCAATTGGTCCCAGCCACAGACAGAGCGAGAGCAACAGAGAAATAGAGGATGAGAGAAAAAAGAAAGAAAGAAAAACGGAGTGAGAGAAGATGGAGAGAAAGAGTTAGGGGAGGGGAGGGGAGGGGGACGGAGAGGTCCCCGATCTCAGAGGCCCTCGCTGACCCCTGACCTTGAACATGACCTCGGAGGTTGCCCCGGAGGTCAGAGGTTGTGTGAAAGTGCCACTGCGGCGATTCACTTCACTGCTGGGTGATGATGATCTTATGCAGCCTCCCCAGCCTGTCTGACATGATCAGTGTTGCTCTCTGCCTTCGGCTCCCAAGGGCCACACATCCATCTCTAACCCGGCCACACAAGGCCTGCTAAAAGCACCTTACAGGCACAGTCAATGAGCGGGGAGGGAAAGGGAGACAAACAGAGGAAAGTGGGAAAGCTAAAGGACAGAGAAGCTGTTTTATTTTGTAGCCTCTAGCTTCTTCGGGGTAGTAAAGGGTAAGAGATGTAGTTTTATATTGGCAACGACACAAAGAATCTGTGTTTATTTCTCTATATTTAAATTTTAACCACATGCACATGACCTGATTAAGCTTTTTAGAGGATAAATTTGTGGGCTCTAACATGTTTCTTCTACTGTCCCCTCAAGAACAATTTGAGCAGCTTTCTCTCCCCACTAATTTCACCATGGAGTGCAATAGAAAGATTAGTGGAGGGGGGAAAACCCCACTCAAGTCATTCATGCCAGACTTGAAGCTCTGTAGCAGAAACGTGATAATTTGAAGGTGGATTGATAACTCCGACTCTTACTTGTTCTGACTTATTCTAACTGTGAACGCCCTGCTGCTTCAAGGTAATCTAGAGCAGAGTGTAGTTTCAGCTAAATCCTTGTGGAGATACTGAACATTGAAATGCAGAGAGCTTGAAAAGAGAAACTGACAGTGAGATATCAAGAGATTTGTAATGTTTGCTTGTAGACTTTTAGAAGGCATTCCACATTAAGATCATTTTGACTACATGTGAACAAAATTACTACTTCATTGAACAGGATCTTAGTCTCACCAAATAATTTGAATGAATGATGAATGTACAAAAGGCGCATGGCTTTAAATATTCATCAGTCATAGCTGAACTTGTCCTCAAATTAAACCTTACAGTCTGTGCTTTAACCTCATAGTTATTGCGTTATTTCACATACAAATTAAAGAGTTTGAAGTTAAAATATCAAACAGCATATCTCTATCTGAGGGTTACTTTAAAAAAGCTGATCAATAAAATATGGTTGGCACAATAAAATCTATTTCTATATAATAATTTGCCCTTCTGTTCTATCAAGAGCCGTGTTAAGATCAGCAGCAACACAACAATATATCCTGTTCCTTTTAGTCATGCATCTCCTTTGTGTGAGAGACAGCTACAAATGCAACATAAAGGCCATACTGCAGAGCGACTGAGCCTACATGTATTATCTCAGACCTGTATTTCTGGTTTGGCTTAATGATAGGTAGCATCTCATCTCATGCAGGCCAAGCCCAGCAGACACTGATGAACGTGGCTGAATAAGGAACAGATGAAAGGATTAAAGGCGAGATTCTCAGGTTCATATGCAGCCTTTTGCCTGAAAAGTAAACATCTTTTCAGCAGAACATTCATTACATTTTTTTTTATTGCAGGTCGATTTATCATAGTCTTGATATAAGACAATAATCTTTATATGGTAATAATCAGTAATAGACACTGACAGTCATGTGGATCATGCTGCTATCTTTCTTCACTGTCATTCACTGTAATTCCTTTGAAGCAGGCACTCCTATCTGAAGAACTAGTTATTCAGTACATTTTATTAAAAGCATGTGATTGGGTGTGATGGGCAAACCAAAGGCAAGCTTTAATTCACTATAATATGTGTTAAATATAAAATAAGAGAAGGTTATTTAGGCTGCATATCAGTTGACCACTGAGCACCATTCATACAAGGAGAAAGAAACAAACGGCCTCAAATCAAATCAAGTAATGAGCTGAAATTTGAGCTAATTCAAAGCACAAAAATACCCACCCTTGTATTCACAAAAATGTAATGAAAGAGGCGTTATTATCTATGGCAAATTCTGGTTTTATTTTTAGCAAACACAATTGAAGTGTAATGGCTGTGAAATAAATGAAAATTATTGGAGACAAAAATAAAGCAATAACCTGTTGTTTTTTTTTTGTTAACGGCTGAGCTGATAGGAGGGCTGTGGGCTCCGAGCATCCGAGAAAAAACAAATGCAGGCCAAGATTTTCCAGACAGGCAGGCCTCGCAACACAGTCGACACACACACACACACACACACACACACACACACACACACAACTCAATTGCAGAACCCACAAAATGCTAAAAATGAAAACAATGTGTACAGCAGATGTATTGCCCTGATAAATGTTGTGCAGCTCGGCTCTGTGTGCCCTTGTGTGCTGAGCAAGTGGAGGCTGAAGCATAATGCATTTTAAGGTGGGTGAGGCATTACAGTTTGACAGAGGAATTTGGGGCACTCTATCCCCATACTGTGTAATTAGGAATTCTCTGCATATCCCTCCGAGACACGTCCACAAGCCAGAGGGGTCAGAGGACACGGCCAGTCAGGAGGGACGCAGGGAGGGACGCCCCTGCAGCAGCGAGGGGTCCAGTGTTTTGCTCAAGGTCACTTCAACAACAACATACACACAGACACCCAAAACACTAGACTGCTGCCGCCCAATGTGGAAAACTGCTCGACTGGATCTTATTTGATAAATTAGAATCAGAATTATATTTTTGTTGCGAAGCATTGCCTTAATTGAGAATATCCAGTGTACATACTTTTGATACTTTATCGTATTAATGTTGAATTAAACAGATAGTGAAGACAGTATTCATTCATGGAGCTTGAAAATGCCTTCACACCTCGTGTGCCAAGTAAAAGTCCACTCCATCTTTTACCAGTTCTTCAATGGTCAAGTTCAGCAGGTCCTCACCATCACTGCTTTGCTGCACATGCTGAGTTTGTACATTAGATCTACCCTTTTATTAAAAAAACAAACTGTATCGTGAAACTCACAAAGGTTAGTTATTTATAGGCTACAGTTGAGTGTTGTTTTTTTACGATTTGGACGGACAGCAGGCTTTATCTTCTTTGCAACAGGCCTAATATTTAAATCAATTTAAATTAAATTCGACTTTATTGCATTTCCCCTCACACACGTCCACAACGGAACGAAAACTTTTATTTGGGGTCGTTCCAAACGAAGACAAACAAGACGATACAAAACGCAACATTGTAACATGACAGCAACAGCACAACTGCAGGTCAGATGTAAAGCATTGTAGTAATCAGAAATGAAATCAAAGTGTTGTGATAATAACAGTAACCCTACTAGAATAAATGACTGGTGCAAAGCATAGACTGTAAAAATAGGTGCGAAGTAGTTCAAGAAGGGGCGTCAGTTCGCTAAGCCCCAAGGTATGTCTATGGTAAAGTCTCTGCATCTGACATCACGTCCTACCAAAATATCGAAACCCGCTTATATTACATCGACTACATTTCTGGTGACAAGTGGAGCACTTACACATGACTGACAAAACATTGTTATGCGGTCAATATAATAAATTATTAGACGAAGACAAACTATCTTGCAGACACACACATATCAGAGGGAATATTGGTCCTGAATGCTGCCCTGATGTGTTTTTTTAAGCTATGGCCTGCAAATAAATTCCTGGCATTATTTTCCCTTGATCTTTGCTCTCCGTTTTAATGATAAAAAAAAAACTACAAGATCAAATTTTGACTCACCTGGCGCACGTGAGTTCGAGTATTTAAACATAATAAAATGGGATGTAAATCACTTCCTTTTCAGTTACTTACCTGTAATATCGAATGTTGATATAATGCTATTAAAGCAATTATTATGGCGTTATTAAGGCGACACTCCTGTAGCGTGACTCCAGTCCGTACACCGGTCATTCGCCGAGCGTACCGTCGACCGGATCCGTTCCGTGTTTCCCGCCCCGCCCAGTCCTCTCCACTGAACTCCAACCCCCGCGCTCTCTATCAGCATCTCATTCCTGTCTCAATATGTCTCAAGATGGCGGCCAATGCAGGATCGATGTTTCAATATTGGAAGCGTTTTGACTTACAACAACTACAGGTCAGTTTCCCCTCTCTTTAAATGGCCTACGCTCTATTCAGTTCAGTAGTCTTGTCTGTTTCGGTGTTCATGTTTTGTGTTTTGGTGGCCGTTCCGTGGCTGTTTAGGAAGAGAATTCAAGACCTCTTCCTCACATTGATGAAAGTGGCTCTCTCGCTGATCAGAAATTGATCCTCTTTGTTCAATTCACATCGATCGGACACTACAACTGGCAGCCGGGCGATGCCGCGGGGATGCGCCGAAATAAAACAAATCGCAGTCTCTCGCGAAAGCTTTTGATATGTTTTGGTTTATTACATGTTCTGCAACTTTACAGAAGCAAGTAGCCGTAGTTAGCCCGACGCTTAGCCGTTGTAAGGTTGGATAATTTGGGGAAAAATAAGTGCGACTCATTACGGTGGCGCTGTGGTGACACCAACCGTTGAGACGGGCAGCACAGACATAGAGCTTTGCTTGTGTTTTTGCTTTAACTGTCAAATCGGCAAGTTTAGTTGCCACGAATGAAAACATTAGCCACCTTGTCGGCTAACGGTTTTTAAACTGTTTATATTTAAGACATCACCGTGATAATGGTTGATCAACACAGCCGTTTTTTTTTTGCTTTCCCCTGATGGCAAGCTACGCGCTGCTCAATTATAGCAAAGGTTTTACAGACATTGCCACGTCTGTGAAAGTGGACGGGACAGTCCTTGCTGACACGAAGCATTTAAATGAAAAAAAAAAAAAAAAAAAAGAGCACGACCTTGTTGTTGATGAAGAACTCCAGAAATGTCCCAGTCTCACGCACGTCACTAATCTAGGCGTGCGCGGAGGAGATCCCTAGCTCAGTAAAGGCTATGAGGAACAGGCCCATTCAGTGTGTGAATATAGTCTGTGTATATTAAAGCCTGTTTGACCTATTACAAAAATGTAGACAATGGAGCTGTTGTGTTTTCCCGTGGCATTTAACGTGCATGCTGAATTTTAAGTCACAATTTCTGAATATTGCTAGCCTAGTTACTGTCGTCATTAACATAAGATTGTATTAAGTAGGGTAGACGAATTATTTATACATTATTTTGTGAATCACATAAGCTTAGGGTTTAAACTTTTATTTAGGTCATGATGCCCCTATGACTCAGTAGACAAAGGACACTGAACAAGTATTTCCAGCGGTCTTTGTGTTGCACTTATGCCACATCATCAAGGCTTCACTTCTCCTATTTATTTGATCCTGTTTGGTCCTCCTACTCGTGCCCCTTATTCATGCATTATGTAAAAATTTGAGACTGCTCTCTTTTTCTTTCCCCCTATCTCTCCTCTCCTCTCTCCCACCCCCTTCCTGCCCCCCATCTTCCTCTCACCCTCCCTCCGCCTGCCCACCCCCACCCTTTTTCTCCCTGGCCCTTCACCCTGCTCTCACCCGTCTCTCCCTGTTTGAACTGGTGTGTGTAAATTTGTCTGAGATCAGTCTTTTTCATAGATTGACTGCCAGAACAGTGAAGGCACTGCCAGCAGCCAGGACATGAAAAATGCATCACATAAGTTTGTGATAAGGCCCTGGGTAATTATGGCAAAGGCCCCTATCACAAGCGATTAGTCAGGACAGTGAATCTGAGCGTGTGCAAAAAGGCTGGCGGTTGGCAGGCCTGTCTGCAGGATAGGAATCAGTCGGAGCTGTTGTGTGTGTGTCTGTCTGTGTGTGTGTGTGTGCGTGTGTGTGCGTGTGCATGAATGTGTGTGCGTTTGCTGGTGTGTGCAGCACTGCTCAGAACATTCACTGTCTATTATTGATGACATCTTATTTACTCTCCCTCCCACTGAGAGGCTCCTAGAGGATAGCCTTCAGAGAAGAATCTTTTTTTTTTTTTCTTATCCGCTTTCTGAGGAGAATGGGGGCTAGTATGATATGATCACAGTCTGCACACGCCTTTGTCAGCCAATTGCATTCTCGTTTGCTACTTTCTTCTGACCAAATGGACAATGTCTGTGTGCTCATGTTCACATCTGTGTTCTGTGTGGAAAAGGCACCAGTGAAAGAGTGATTTTTTTTTTTCTGCTGATGAAAATCCAACCCAACCTAGATGTCAATAGCTTTAAGCCAACATAGCGTCTATTCCTTGGGCTCCAACTGCTGATGCTCATTAAAATCCTATTTGATCAGTGGGTCCCATTCCCTCTGTAAGAAACTAGCTCGATGGTTGTTACAGGACAGAGAGTGCTTTGAAACAGCACAGCGAGCTGTTAACTTGTCTTCATCTCTGCATGTTTTTTTCCACCATTACAAACACAAATGGGTGCAACAGTGATGCTTTTAGCAAGGTCTCGCACACTTGGAAAATGGATCAGTGATTCAGAGATGATGGCAGGGTGACAGTGAATTACAGATGGAGGAGGTTTTAACGTCTGTAATCCCTGTCCATCCATTACAGAGTTGAGTTTCTTTAGAAGGGATCATCACTCTCTCTCCTGTTGTTTTTTTTTTTTTTTTTTCTTTTTTTTGACCCAGCCAAGCAGGTTGCTGGAACATTGTGTTTCTATTTGAGAGTGATGATTGTGCTTCATTAAAAGGAAGGCTTCATGAGATGCGAGCTAGTAGCTGAGCCTAGACGTAGACTTTTATATTTTTTGTGTAAGCTGGGAAATTGGAAACAGAACTTTCTGTTATTCACCATTTCCAATTTAGGCCTAATAGCCTACATCTCACCTCATAACGTTTCCTGGAACAAAGCACCCCAGAGCCATTTAGAAAAATAGTTCACTATTTTAGTGGACGGCTAAATAGTGACTGAAATGAAAACTGATCTAGAGCTGGTTCTTACTCACCACCTCCTAATGGGTAAATTTAGGAACGATTTTGTAAGCTGATCCCAGAGCTGCGGTCAGTGGCAACCTGAGTGGTTTAAATCTCTCAGCGACTGGCCTGCTGTTGTCTGCAGGAGTTTTAGTGTTAATTTATGAGCTGGTTGTCTGAACTCACTGGCGGGATATTTTTACCCCTCTGTTGCTGCACAGGCTGGGGGAGTATAGAGGAAGGGGCATCACGTCATGCTTTTACTGTAGCCAACCAGTTCTCTGCCCAGTGACAAAACCTGGCATTGGGACTGAGGTTTCACTGTGTGTTGGTGGGTGGTGAGCGACTAAGCGTGAGTCAGAGAGAGAGACGAGTGCATGTCAGGTCTTTGGTCTGTCCTCGGTCTACTTTGGTCGAGGCTATGTCATCCTACTTTCTAAGAGCTTATAGTGTTTCCTTGCGAAGGCTACACACTCGGTGAGACTGAGAGTTATGTGTATCTCTCAGAAAACTGAAAAAAAAACTGCTCTCCATATACCCTATCACTGGCTAATACTCGGTGGAGGGCTGGAGGCCCGTACTCCCCAGTGGTTTAAGCCGCACCTCACACTCCAGGCTCAGTTTCTTCGCCCTCCCTCTGCTTCGAGGAGTGTCTGAGCTAGACCTATTTTATCTGAATGTAACACAACACCTAGGTACACACTCTTAATCTGCAAAAGTAATAGTTGGAATTCTTAATTGTAAACCATTTTTTATCTTGCATGCTAACAATCTTTATGATAAGGAATGAAATGTTGACCAGTGTCACCTGATGTTTGTACAAAAGATGTGAAGCGGTTAACAGAGTAGTCTAAAAATAGTGATAGCCACAACAGATGGAATTGGCAGTTCTTTATGTCAGCTTTGTGCAAAGGTGTGCAACAAACAGACTTGCTCAGCAACATGTTCGCTTATGAAATCTGAAGGTATGGAAATAACTGGTAACTTGTGCACCATAAATATTATAAATATTGTATACAGCTATCTTAGTTTCCACAATCTTAGATTAAGTAATATTGAAACATTTAATGTTATTGCATTTCACTTTGAACACTTGGGGTTAAGAGTGATCCAGATGTTGATATAAGATGAAAGTCGAATTGCAGTAAAATTATTTTGTTTTCCTCATGAACACTAATAATTTTGATTAATAATATTGGTCAAAATATTTAGCAAAATAGTCATAATGATTTGTTTATCTGTTATTGTGCAGGTCTAATTTCTATCCCAAGAGAACAGCTATATTTCATTATTTCCCCTTTCTGTTGCTTGTAATGTGTAACTTATCAGTCCACTAGATTTAAGATTACATAGAGAGTGTCATTTGGCCCAATTTGTGAGTTACAAATTGGGCCAAATGACATTACAACGAAGGTCATTAGGGCTACTTTTTGTAACCGTGACTGTCACATTTTCTTAAACATTAAAATCTGTCACAATTAATTTCACACAAAGATATGTAATTGTAACAAGAAAATTCTTCCAATAGATAATTTGACTAACTCTAGAATAGGGATGGGTGATATACAATGATATTAGATCCTCTGCAGTTAAAATATTTGTCACGCTATACCTTCACGGGGCGATTGTGGACATGACGATATATTACAGGAGCCTACAGTCCATGTGTGATTTCTATTCATAGCTTTCGCTGTAGCCATTTGTATTCACTGCTTTCACCAAACTTTTCATCCAAGTCACTGTGTAACTTTCCTAGTAACCTACTATATTTGATGCTTCCCTTTTTGATGGAAATGTCGTTTTAAAAAAAAAAAAAAAAAAAAAAATCAATTAAATGCATAAATAAATTAATCAAAACATCAGTTTGATGATTGACATTTCCTCCTCTTCATTCTGCTGCTGCTGTGCACATTTGTTGCCCACTGTAAAAATAAAACAACAGTCATCAAAATACTATATTTGTTATAGGATCCTTATTATTTCTGCAGCAATATTTACGACTTACAAACTCGGAAGCAGGAGCTTACGAAGAGCACTTGAAGGTATCATTGGACACTGCTAGCCAAGTCATCTGAGAGAAGCTTTACATATGAAAAGAAAAGCAAATGCTGCCAAGAGGTAGGCTAACGGATACTGTAATGGTTAACCTAGCAAAGAATGGTTCCTATTACAACAGCCGAAAATTAAGGTTTCACTAGATTGGGTGACACTCATCACAGCCACAAATGTTTTTCTGAAACTGCTATTCCACAACTTGAATCATGGTAATATCTGAAAATCTCGTGATACATTGCGTTCATATCGCTCACCCCTACTCTAAAATAATTTAACAGCGATTTAACAACACAGGCAAAACTTCCGCCCAACATCTAGCAACAAGAAGTGCAAGGGGCGCTTTACAGAGACCCATTTTCAAGTGTCGGGCCCAGTTCTCTCACCAACAGCATCATAGAGTTTCACCATATCTCAATGACAGAAGCATCCATTATATGACTGCTATGTATTCCAATAGCGAAGGCATAGGCTTGGATGACTGGACAATTATATTGAGGATCACGATGGAATACTGGCTATTGCCGATTGTAAGTTGCCCAGGTTTTTTATATGTTATGTTGAGTGGTGTCTCAAAGGCCTGTATAATCTTTTATAGCCTATTGTTTATATTGTTATATTAATTTTTTCAGTGAACAATAAAGTTGCAGTTATCCTCTGACAAGCTCAGCAAGCCTAGCCGCAAAACAGTTCATTTTGAAAGAGTTGACCACAAGGTGTTAGCATGGAGATGTAAACAAAGGCAGTGAACTGGCAAAAGGAAATGGAGACGCTTTTCCACAAGGCAGCATGATCTGTCACGTGATATTTTAGACCAACTGCAGACGGTCACACACCCGCGGCAGGGGGGAAAAAATTTGACGAGTTCGGCCAGCAAGCTTGAGCACACTGCGCAGTCCAAAGTTAATGCGGTGCTTCATTTTCCCCGCAAAAGTGTCCTGTACAATCCTGCCAAGTATACCGTGGCCTTTAGGCTGTGATGAAGCCTAGCTATTGGTGAACCACTTGACCTCCCTAATTTTAGTGCTGTGTATCTCACTGTTATCAAGTCCAGGCTAAATAAGGCCTGGGGATCCTTCTCCTTAGACCTTATCCCATGTCAGCCCATGACTCCAGTATCACTGTCCTGTTAGATCATTGACCACAGGTATTGAATTCTAATAGGGCTATTGGTGCGCCTTAATGGTCCAAGTATTGAATTATGATATTGGCATGGGCTGATGGCCTCAGGATTGAATTATGATATTGGTGCACTGCAGGCTAATGGTCTTGGTATTGAATTATGATATTGGTGCACTTTGATGGTGTAGGGATTGAATTATGATATGGCTTGCTATCTGCTAATAGCTCACACTGTGTAATTTTCAATGTCAATCATGGCTTGAGTTGCTAGATCCATAGCTGGCCTTTGGGCTCAGCCCATCAATCAAATCACATGTGAACACCCTTCAACCTGTAGCCTGGGTTCTCTCTCTCCAATTTCTGTTAGTCTTTGCTTTTTCACTTGCTTTCTTCTCGTAATCAGTCCATCCAGGAGTTTGTGATTTGCAACTGCATGAATTTCTTTTTTCCAAAATCAAGAGATCCCTGCAAATAATGCAAGGGTTTTGGGCAGTTTCCTTACATCACCTTGTAAATCACAAATCATCCTAAATTTACTGAGTAAATAGTCTGATGAAATTACTTGTCAAAAACCACGGTGTGGCAAATGTGTCCTTCTGACTCACAATATCAGTCAATTTAGTTCCTGTTTTCCCACAAATAAACAGAAAACGCTGCTAATTGCCTCTGGAAAATCAAGTGTTTATAGTCATAATAATAAGAGGAAAAACTCAGCAAAATGCTGGAGGGACGGTTTAATGACAACCTAATATCAGTACACAGATGTAAGACTAGGTAAAGAGTTGTATTGATTGTCTGATCTTTGTTCAATGTCCAGTCAGTAATGCTGTGTGGGTTCAGTGTTTTCACACACCACCTTGTGTTATAAGGGGCCTAATGTTAAGTAATGGAATTGTAATGGCTCGGGATCTTAGCTAACTTTATTTTCTATGAGCGTCCCCACCTTCACAGTGTTTATGTTGAGCTCATTCCCATTTTGATAGTTAAAAAGCAGCCAGAGCTGTGATGGTCCTACTGCCAACTCACAGAGTAAATGGACGTCCTGCTTCTGTGTCAGGCCTCTAAAAATAACACAGACTGCTGGCTGGGCTCAGCAGAAAACTACCACTGATTATGATGATTCAACTACCCTGTATTCACAGGTGTGTGTGCGTGTGTGTCTGTGTGTCTGTGTGTGTTGGATGGAAGTATTTTGTGTTTAACAGAAATACACTGGTTTAGTTTTAGATTTTCACGTCGTAGATTAGCTGATAAATGTGAACTTGGCCTAACTCGGAGGAGCTTTGCAGGCACTGCTTATGTGTATTTCAGTTGTTGAGGGGAGATATAATCACTGGGGGAAAATGGCTACACTTAGAGCCTTCCTAATTTAAATGGGTGAACCAAACTCATTGTAATGCAAGTCATGCCAATGCAAATTACAGTGGGCATCAGATTAAATCGTTTTAACATCCTCCTAATATTAGTGCACAAGCTTTGCCTAATGCAAGATTAAAATACTTAGGACCGGCCAATGGCTATTTATTCTGATACATGGGAAATTCTATATAAATGGCACAATTCTGTATCTGTTAATTACATTGGACGTCCTCAGACGGTACCTTAACCTCTCCCTGACCTTTGACCTGAGCAGCTGTCAGACTGGAGCCAGGGTTCAGAGGTGGTCTGACCCTGCAAACCCCAGTATGACCTGGGCTGTCTGACTAGCCTAACCTTTGGAGCTAACAGATGATGACTTTGCCATCTGTCTTCCTTTTAACAGGTCTAGCTGCCTTGAACTTGAACTTGTTGTGTGGACCACGGAGAGAAGGATAAAAAGCCCTGAATGAGAAAATGGTCTCACAATTAGCCCAGGCAATTTTCCACTGCCTATATATTTATTTTGGTTTTAAAGGGGAAAATGACTAGCAGTTGGCTGTTCAAAAGACTTCAGAAGCTTCTTGAGTCTTCGTTTACTATTTTCATTTGTGAATCATTCGTGAATCATGTGTGAGCTTCTGATTGTGTCGGGGGAAGGGGGAAGGTGAATAGTCTCTGTATAAACGTTCAGTGCCCCATATTAAAAGCATGAAACTCTATGTACATTGCTAAGCTTTGTTGCCTAGCATCTCACTTTTAAAAGAGAGAGTTGTCTTCTCGAGGAAGGGAAAGGGGGAAGGGACTATCTGTTTAGTAGACAAGGGCCCATCCGTTGACTGCTGTCTGACCCGGAGTTCAGCCGTATGGTTATTAATAGGCCCAGAGGCCTCAACTTCCAGGAGGCCCTCTGATCAGCTCCAGATGTGGAATGAGAGAGGACAATTCTAAGTTAGCCTATCCATGTTTCACATGAGGCAGAAAGTGGGGAGATAGGCATGTAGAGAGACTGATAAAGAGGGAGGGAGGGAAGGAGGGATAGAGAGACCTTTTCACAGCAGGAGTGTGTTTTGTGAGTCTTTGTTTTCATGTGTGTTTTTTTTCATTTATTACACTCTCTGCCCTCAGACCAAAAGACCATAAAAAAACGTATGGCATCACCATGGTGACCATAATAACTACCTATAAAACAGCGTGTAAACTGTGAAATAAGACAAACAGACCAGAACAGCCCTGACTGGCTGGCTGGCTGGCTGAATGGCTGCCTTCCGCCATAAAACTATTTGAGAGCCAGACTGAAGGAATGCCTTGGAGGCTGCTGTGGCTGTCACGACACATGAAAGGATTAGGCTCTGCGTTTTATCTCCTCTTTATCTGATGGTAATGGATAAGCTGAGTGTAGCCTATCATCTGACGCTTGGGCCGGGGGTTTGATGTTTTAGTAGGGTGACGGTTTGTTGAGTTGACCGCTTTGGTCTATTGATTGCTGTTTGATGGTTTTGATATGTAGGCTGTGTGGAACAGGTCAAGTCTTTTATGCAGTGAAGGCTCCAAATAGCTTTTCGCTGTCCTTCACTCCCCCCATTACTCTAGTGATTCGTTTGATGTTTGGATCAATCAATAGAAAGAGCCTGAGCTCTTACACATGCTCCATCCTACTTCCCACTGAGCTCAATTCGTCTTCCTTCATTGTGTGAGCTTCATATCACATTCTCTCAACACAGAATAAATGATATAATTACAGCCCATTACTTAGCCTAACGCAAGCTAATTATTCTGTCATTACTGTTAGGATTAGCTATGCTCATTCTCTCTTTCTCACTGTGTTTCTCTGCCTTTTCCTCTAAAAAGTCATGCAAGTAGAACAGAAAACTCTTACTCATAAAGGCTGAGTAAGACTTGGCCCCAGGAGATGCGGCGTTGACGTTGATCGTATAGACCGTGGATGTCAAACTCTGTCGGAAGGGCTAGGCCACACAAGAAAATGATGACTACATGGGCTGGACGCATAAAAAGTGCTGAGACATCTAACCTAATTGGCCATTTTCATATATCTTTTCAATTTATGCATATAACTCAACATGCTGTTTTTATAGACTTTGCCACAGCTCATTCTGATGTGTCATCATCAGGCCTTTTGAAAATTACTACTTATAACACATAGACGAAACGTGGAAAAAAGGGCAATGCAAAGCGGGGATTTATTGGAACAGAGGCACATGGGGGTGATGCAGATCTTTTTGACTGTCCCTTAACTGTGCCAATAGCATAGAACAGCTAGCTGCCCTTAAATTGGAATTCTAAGTGAATTACAACAAATCAAATAGGCTAACTTAATGAGAACAGATAAAATCCTAACTGAATTTGAACAACTTTGAACACTGCTCCATTGTCAGGTTCATAGTCTTTCTAGGCCACGAAGGCTAGCTGATACAGGAGTTTGGGATGATGAGTGGACGTCTGCAGAATTTTTTGTAGCCAGCCTGCACCTGTGATCCTGTCAATGACCACCGGTGGTAATTTGTGTGTGTATTTGATATCATGTGTAAACCAATGGCAGTGATTTCAATTGGGTGCTTGAGTCCTTTGGTCCCAGGCTTGTATATGTGCTACGGGGCCTGGAGAGCTCCACTCTTCTTCCAGACTTGATTAATCCCTATCACCCCTCTCCATGATCGCAGTTTCCATTTTTTAGCCCTGTATCTGTGCACTCATCCCCTCCCCAATCTCCTCTCACTGGCACAGAATGGCTTCCTGGCAGAATGGAGGCATTAATTCAGGGATGAGAGGTGTGATATTCTCTCTCTCTCTCTCTCTCTCTCTCTCTCTCTCTCTCTCTCTCTCCCCCCCCCCCCCCCCTATCTGTGCTCTGTTTGTAATGCGTGGCCTTTATCGTAGCTGAAACAGCTCACTACCCTCTGATCCTATCTCAGATCTCAATATCCCGGCCGTTCCACCCTGTAAACGCAGGGATGAAAAATCTTGCCCTTTCACCAATGCATTACACCCTAGCATATCGCCATACCCCTCTCCTCCCCTCGCACACTCCACACCATTCACCCTTTGTGACACAGGCCTCCAGCTAAATTCAAACTCTATGAAATGAGACCAAGTGAGCTACACTTCCTCTATACTAGAAACCATCTTAGTCTCATTATGTTTGTATTTAGGCTCGGGCCTAGCCTCCGAAACCCCTTTTCAGACAATAGGTCAGGCAAAATAATGAATAGCCCCCAGTAAGCTTCAGGAGAGTTAAGGCTTGGATGTTGAAGAGATAAAACAACAACCAATCTCTCAGCAGAGAAACATGGATCAATACGAACGAGGCTGCGGTGTAAAAAGGCTGTTTTTGATCCAGGCTTGAGTCAGCGTCAGTGAGGTGAGTCTTGACAGCTCCTGTGCTGTTGGTAGATATGGATCTGTGTTAAAAAAAAAGGAGCAAAACGCTCAGGGACCACAAGCGTCTTGTTAGACTGTGGAGAATGGTAGGCGGACCCCCACCCCCACCCCTCCACACACATACACACACACACACACACACACACAAAGTGTTTAGAGCTCAACCGTCACAGCGCAACTATAGTACATGCTTGTGGTAAAGAAAACTTTGTGGCTTTGACTCCAATGGGTGAGAAGAAAAGCAGAAAGTGAGATTTGCTTCTTCAAACCCTGTGTGGTTTGTGAATACGGTATCTACCGGCACATTTGGAGTTGTGCACCCTGCTATGTCAGAGGAAGGAAGGCAGACAGGCAGCCTGGATTGTAGTCTCTTATCTGTGCTGCTGTTGTGCTGTGTTTTGAGGGGGCGTGCCTGTGATCTGTGATCATGTACCGTGTCATTGTAGCAAGCGTGGCTGTCGCTCCTGACTGAGCCGCCACCCCACGACTCCACCCCCACACAGTAGGTTTGGCATACAGAACGCTCAGCCGCATGGGAGGTGGAACGCAAAGAGGGGAGATGGAGGGGGATTTTGAAAGGTAGGCCTCGTAGATTGCAGATAAGCCATCTTTCCAGACGCCTTTACTGTTTACTATCACAACCACATAACAGCCTCAGACTTGTCAGAGATAAAGGGAAAGATTAGTGGCTGCACTGGCAGGACAGAAAACTTCATCTCTTAAACATCATCTGTGTCATGCTGTAAGTGCAGAGGCTGTAAAAAGCTTCCCACTCTGTACGCACACAGAAAAATTTGATTTTCAAATATTAGCCTCTTCTGTATTATGACTAATTTAGTGTTATTATTACAGAGCAGAAGTGAATACATTTTGTCTGTCTCTTTTTATGCCGGGCACGAATTCAAGAGCGCTACTTCATTAGATTAATGTGTAAAACATGCATCGAATGTGGAACAGTTAACCCACATTGTGTTTGGACTAAAGGAGGAGTGGCACACTACTTGGCATGGGTGACTCCAGACAATGTGTAAACAAAGTGTTTCTAGCAGTTACAGCGGCAAGTATTCTACCGAGAGTGAGATCTGAGGCAGCAAATCCTGGTGCGGTGTACTCTCCTCGGTGTACACTCCTGGTCACCGTGGCAGTACAGAAGACTATCAGATTAGCTTCATACTGTGTACATAACAATAGTTTTGTTGTCATTCCTCCAGCCTATCTGTCTCGGCATCGTCGGAGCGTGAGGGCATAAGGAATTCCATGAAGTTTTGATACCTCAATTAAAGTGCGTCTGTCTCTTGTTATCTCATTTAGTCTGTAGTCGATATGATCGCCATAATCAGACATGCCTGATTGGTGCCTCCCTCTTAATTAATCAATCTCACTGTATCATCACCTGTGGCTCATTAGAGTAATTAGAGCGAATTAGTCAGATAGAAGGCCTCTCTCTGCCTGCAGAGGAGTGGAAGGAATTTCATTAGACAAGATGAACACACGCACACGCACACGCACACACACACACACACACACCTAGGGTCTGATGGCCAAGGGTAATAGGATTTGTTTACCCGTGACTGTTATCGGTGATTAGTATTATTACCACAGTGGTAGGACAGAGAGATACTAATTTCCTTTTGGCCCCAAGTGGAAGTGTCTTCATGCGAAGTCTTCACCTCTTATCCTTGTGTGAACTTACCTCACCAAGCCAAACTTTTACTAGGCCTTCGCTGCGAGAACGTGTTACCAGGCTTTCTCTTTTGATACAGAGTTCAAAAGAATGTGGAAAGACTGGGTTCCCCAAGTAACTGCAGCGGCCTGTGTGTGCATTCATGTGTGAGCACACGCGCGTGGGGTAGTGTGCGGGAGGCTTCTTGGCTGAGTCGGTGTTGAAGTCTCTCTAGGGAGTGTTGGCAATCTGTTCCAATAGTCTTTACAGCTGACCAGACGACCAAATGAACCAGGACAGGGACTGCTGCTGTGGGCCAGTCCAGCCAAGCCAAGCAGGGCTGTTAGGGCAATCACATAGACATTACAGACCACTTTATGGTCCTCTGCGCACACCATATTCCATTCTCTGCAAAACTAGACAGACAGTACATTGCTACCCAGCCATAACTAGATTTAAAAATAGTGCTGGAATTAACTTGAATGAAGGAATGAATGAATCCACCAATCCATTAAATTAATTGTTAAGCTGATTTCATTTAAAGGCAGTTTACAGATTTGATGAGGCCCCAGAAAGTCGGGCCAATGTAAGCCCTAGGAAGTTCAACCCAGAAGTTGAGCCCGAAGGCCTAAAAGCACTGGACATGACTTTTGACGTGTATCATTTGTTTGATGCTTCTATGGTGCACTGCAGACAGGAGATTTTAACTGTCAACACCAAGCCATTGGCATTTGCACTTCGCCACTGCGATGGATCATGTCTGATGGCCTGATGGATTCTCCTTCCATCTCTTTACAGATTGATAACACTTAACAAACTAGCTGACTTGACATGCTGCTAATGGGTACTAATATACGAAATCCAAATCCACCCTGTAATGTGACTGCAAATTGAAGTTGAGAATATTGCCTTTTTGAAAAATTGTATTACCTTACCTTTTTCCTTTTGCACTGCACTTCAGAAACCCCATGAAAAACAGCCATTCTGGTCATCTGTTGACGCTCCTAAATTGAACCAAGTTTGGAGCAGACGCATCAAGGCAGTTTGACCACTGGTCTCCCTGAGTGCATGTTTGGCAATTTCAAAACAGTTTTTATGTTTGAAAATGCATGCGTCTGATGTTTCCAGTGGATCTCTGGCTTGAGTTTGCTCTTGGTAACATGATCCTGACCATGATTTCTAAATCCAGTTTATTTTGCCAAGAAGCCATGTTCTACAGAAACAGTATACGACAGAGAATACAGCCAAATGTGTAGCCACATTTTCATTATTCAACCTACATTAATTGTTAAATATGACACCCTATCATCATAAAATAACCTATGCTTCAAAACTGACATCAGTATGGTCAGTAAGGGGCAGGCAGAAGTGATTGTGCACTTGCAGATGTTACACTCTATCAACATGATAAGCGTAAAGTCTGGCTGTGTCTGCTGATTTGGGGAGAGAGTCTGCTGCACAATCAAAACCCGACTAGGTCTGAAGGTCCTTTTTTTCTAAACTGGAGACCAAGCCCGTAATTACTTGCCCAGTTGGCATTGAATCAATCCTCTTTCATGTGTGATGTGTTTATTTAGCTTAGCAGTGAGAACGTTTTTGGGTGGGGATTTGGTAACCCATTGGGATGTGCACAGGGTATTGGAAAGGGAGAGGATAGAGCTGGGGGGGTCAGGGATTGGCACATGACCTCCAAAGACAGAAACCTACTGGCAGATTGTATGTATTACAACTTTGCCTAGAAACATGACTCCTCCATTAATTCGTATGGATAAATGGTCATCTTGCGTCACTGTGTTGAATTTCTGATGATCTAAAGCTTTATATTTACTAGGTATGTGAAGGGAAGGGGGTGACCAAACAACTCCTAATTTAGTGTTGAATTATACTTATTTGCATGTTGTATGGAGTAATTTGTAGTCCATCATTTGTATGTCAGAAGAGCATTCTGATAAGGTTAATTAGGAAAATAGTTTTTACAATTTATATTGTTTATTGTCTAAGATTTCCAACTCATTACAAGAAACAATAGTGTAAATTGTAGGCTGTAAAGGCTATATTACTGTCATTAAAAAGAGGCCAGAACAGGAAAATGTGTGTGCTTGCTGCTGATTAAGATTTTGGAAATCTTAATTTGTCATGTAGTGTGAAGCTTATGGCCTTAATTCTGTAAACCCATTAGCTCTGAACATTTTAAAGATAAGCGTCAAAAGACTTGAGCTAAACAATGTTTTACAGGCAAGTTGAGATAATTAGCATCTTGTGCAGTGGTTTTCAACTTGTGTGGCCAGGCACACTGGTGTGCCATAGCTTGAGTTCAGTGGTGAATTTAGATGGTGCTCAAAATATTAAGACAATATAACCAAATGACATTTCATTATATGTGTTTGTATGGTATAGGTTGTTGTCCCTGCTGGTTGGGTGAGAGATTTGTTGTATAACCACTACTCCACTGGTCATTCACGGTATTTTCCTCTGTAGTGATTTTGTTTTTATTTTCACAATTTAACATTACTGATTAGTAAAGGCATTATCCCTTAACTTTTGAGAGACCCCCCCTCCCAACACAGCAGTAAGAAATACTTGGAATAATAACATTTTAACACATGACCCACAAGCCACAAATAGACTAATACATTATTTTGTGTTGCATATATAGTGATTAATATTTGACAAGTTGACGTTGGTTTATGTTGGTGTTTTTTAACCAAATGGGTCCTATGTTTTTTTTCCCACCTACCTAATCTTTACTGCTATAATAATTACACCTCTATTCATGAACTAGGGCTTTCATTTTTTGCCAATTAATTTAATATGATTAAAATTTATTAGGTTCCTCCTGTTTTATCCAGCGTTGCACGAGCTTTTGCGCACGCTCGAATTCACTAACCGCTAGCGCAGCTGCTCCATGGCCATGGGCAGACAGACTGCTACATCAACTGCTCCATGGGCAGGCAGAGCAAGATGGCATGTAAGCAAATGTGAGCATTTTTTGAGCGTCCTGCGCCACTGCGTAAAACCCATTGCAGAGGACAGACACCAAGTCCATTTTTTTTTTTTTTTCATTTTTTTACGGTCTGTGGATAAAACAAGATCACAGTGGTCAGGGAATTAAACTTAATGCTGATGGGGGGAAAAAATCTCCTAATTAGTACTTGATCACACCATTTCTTCAGAGGGTTGTGTTTTTTTTGTGTGTTTGGGAGGGGTGTGGAGGGGCAAGCGTGTGTGCGCGTGTGTGTGTTTTGGGACCTTGTCAGCAGACTGGGCCACAAGGGCCCCTGTGGTAATGTGTGTATTAAATGATTAGTGTGTTAGTTAGCATAACGGCCCTTCAGCAGCGTTTAATCACTCTCAGGGGTGGGCGGCCTCACAGGAGGTAGATGGGAGGGGGGAGAAGAAGGGGGGAGGAGGGGTGAAAAGAGAGGAGAGGGATTTAAATGGAAGAGAGGATGGCACTGTTGGTAGAGGGAGGGAGGGAGTGGATGATCTGAAAAGAGAATATTGAAAGACGAGGGAAAAGAGTGAGTGAGCGTGACAGAGGGCAAGAATTCAACAGAAACATAATCCAGCACAGCTCACACACTCAGCAGAGAGAGATACAATCTTTACAAGGCCTGAATGTCTTGTTAATGTCAGCACTTGGCCCATCATCTGGAACAACTCCCATAAACAGCTATTAATAACAATGTAAAATGGATGAGGATAAAGGAGGGCCCTGCCTCAGCCTTGACAACACTGTTGTTGTTGATAATTGTGTTGTTATATTGTCGTTGTTGTCATGTGGGGAGGGGCTTGTCTGGGGCAGCCGGTTATGAATCGTTCCGAACGCTGTGTGTGTGTGTGTGTGTGTGTTGACTCTTGGGTACAGATGTTGTCATGACCGACAGACCAGTGACTGATTGACTTACAGGCTGAATGGCTCAGATATTGCTTGTGCTGGTAGGAGATCAAAGTGCTGGTAGACACGGGTTTTCCTTGGCGTGGCATTGGTGTTGTGGTTCTGTTCTGTGCCCCTGCTGCCGCAACATGCCAGCCAAGTTCAGCTAAGGCGAGGAGGGATGGCCTGCAGCATGCCAGATCCATCAAGGAGGTTGCTGTCTAATCAGAAAACAGCTCCTGTCCTGATAGTAATGACACTAACAGTAATGATAAGGATGATAATATGTGCAGTACATCTCTTAAGAAACTTACAAAGCTGTGTGTTTGTGTTGCAGAAAGAACTAGACGCCACCGCCACACAGCTTGCCAACAGACAGGACGAGAGTGAACAGTCCAGGAAGAAACTGATCGACCTGAGCCGCGAGTTCAAGAAGAACACACCAGAGGTGAGAAAATTAGACATTCGCACACACAACCACGCATACATCCCTCTGTCCTTTTATGACTATCATACTTTTCCTCTGTGTTTCTCTGTATCTCTGTCTTCTTCATAAATCTAGCCGTGATTATTTACTGAGAAAGCAAGGGAGGAGTAGACGGCGCAGAGATGCGGGCTTAGCTCCCAAAAATAGTCTCTCCATTAGTTTCCCTGAAATCCTAAAGAGACAAAACAGAAAACCCCTCAGGAGTTTGTATTATCTGACCTAGTTTTTTATGCGTGTAGAAAGTGTGGTCTGTGTGTGTGAGTGTGCGAGTGAGGGAGAGAGAGAGAGCGAGACAGAGAAAGAGGGAGGGGGAGAAAGAGAGTGTGACAACACTACTAAGTGGGATCAGGAGGGAATTCTGTCCTGTTCCTGTGTTCCCATCACTCCTCCTGGGAATATTTGTTTCATCTCTGTTACCAAGGCAACACATTTTAAACCACACAGCGAAAACAAAGTATTGTTGTGTTATTATTGGTAATGTCACCATGGTGAATTATTGATGGTTGTATGAATTATGTATGAATGGAGTAGACCGTGGATAGAAAATTGTCAACTCTCCATGGAGTAGACAGTAGGCCTATTATATTTACCACAGGATGAGGATTTTGACTATTGACTTTAGGATGTAGCCCACCCGGTGTAGAGGAATATACACCAGAGAAAATGGTACTAGCATACGAAAGACACTTAATTTCACTTTACCCTACACATTCATCTCTAATCTCATTCCCAAGTAGAACTGCATACCTAGCAACACACACTGGGAGGCAAGGAGGCTGGTGCATTCATGACAAGACACACACACACACAGAGTTGGAGAGACACACATACAGAGGCAGAGAGAGACACACACACAAAAAAAAACATGCAGAGAAGCAGAAGCACACACAGACACACAAACACACAGAGGCAGATAGCCTAGATCACAGAACAGGACACACACATTCATCAATGTAACAAGGCTGTGATTTAGGAAGGCTCCTCTGGCGTCTGTGTGGCCCCTGGCATCTCCCTGGTATGTGGAGGAGGAATCTGAGCCAGGCCAGACGAGCGACAGGATTCATTACAGGGCTGTAACAGGCTCAATAGGAATCAGCACTAAAACTCCCCAACGATTGTAAGCGTACAAGCGTTAAGACTGCGTTCCGGAGAGTTCTGTTCGTAGCGTTTGATGGCCCGCGCGTGACAAAACGCCCTGCGCATCCTCTGTGTGTTTGCAGAGCTGTGTTTGTGTCTTGTGCGTTGGCTGTGTGTGGTTGACCAGCCTATAGAGCATGCTGTCAGCTCTCTGTGGTCCAGACCAGTCAGCGGAGATCACAGTCACATCAGATCAGACTGCATTAGGCTGAGCGGGAGTCCGTCTCTGATCCATTATTCAACAACCAGGAGACCGGCCCACGTTGACTGTGTCTAGTCTACTGAGCTGTACTCAGTGTGAACCGCACTCATGGTCTGCATAATAACACACACACACACACAGGCTTTTGTAGCATTTTGAAAGTAGTGCAAAGAAATGCAGCGTGAAAACAAAGTTTTCATAATTCATTAGGACTGACACACTGCTGATTTTTTTTTTGAGAATGCTTCCTAGGTTGTCTGAATTATTCATCCAGTTCTTAATTTCCGTTTAGTTAGGAAGGACTCCTCTACTAGTTATAGAGGGGAGGGTGGGAATGGTTGTAAAATGTCCCAAAGATTGCTGGCCAGAGGCAATGGTAGTAAAACAACTTTGTGTGTGTGTGGGTGTGTGTCTGCGCGCATGCACATACACACACACACGTTTGTGTTTAGCTGCGGGGCAGACAGACAGCGAATGGGAGTTCCATACTCCCTGGAGGATTCCTCGGGCTGGCCTGTCTGCTGTCTGCCGGCAGCTCACACACCAGCCATCCATCTCCCACTGCCTGCCCCCCTCCAGTCCCCTCAACACACACACACACACACAGATTGTCCACGGTGTCTGTGTGCATTGTTATGTTATATGGTCATAAATCTTTGGAAGTGGAGGGGGGAGGGGAGGTGGCGCTCTGGAGAGTGGACCGAAGGGGTTTAGAGCTTGGGTGTTTAGCAAAGGAGGGGCTAGCCTCTACATGTTATTTGTATGTGTTTTGCTTCTGTGTGTTCAGTGTGTATTCTTGAGTGTGTGTGCGTGTGTGTGTGTGTGCTCGTCAAGGTTACTATAGTATTTAGTCCCCCTAAAATTAAGACTACAAAAATAGGGATGAGAAGATAAACATTTTAATTCAAAACAAATTCAATGAAATGAAACAAAAGTATATATGTATTTTTCACCAAAATGAGAATGGAATACTATAGAAGTGAACTAGTGAAATGAAAAAGGCCTATCAAGACTTTAACACACTAATACACACAAACAGCACATTCTGCTTGCCTGAAACTAAGCAAATTAGAAAAAATTGACTGAACTGAAACAAAGCAAGTTAAAAAATAAATAAATAAATAAAATGAAACCTTTTGCCAAAAACAGAAAGTAGCTCAGGTCATCTAAAAACCAACTGAAATGAAACTGAATTCAGAAATGGGAAATAAAATACAAACAAAAACTATTGCAAATCATGAAACCAATACTGACATCACCCTGGTGTGCGTGGGTGCTTTATGTGCATGCTGATCATGTATGTGTGTGAGAAAGGGAGAGCCAGAGTCGGGGGTGAGGGCGGTGGGGGTGGGGGGGTCATTATCTCCAGCAGGGGAATATTGAATTGGCCCAGACAAACAGCCACAACGACCCCTGATGAGGTAACAATGGAGCGGGGTCAGCGAGGTCATGACCTGTCCTCAGCCCCAGACAAGCGGCCTGTCTGGACCAGCCTGGGATTAGGCCGGCCCCAGACACTGCTCCCAGGTCAGTTTAGGATGCATGGCCTCTGTAACATCGGTTGGGATCAAGTATGAAAGGCTTTCAGAAGGAGGTTTCTAAAAGGTGCAGAGTCTCACAAGCACACATCTGTCGTTGCCCTACTTCACATCTTCATTAGGCAGTTGTGTTGTGTGCGTGTCTGTTGTGTGTGTCCAGGAACTGTGCAGATCCAATGTGCCTGTACAGAATGTCCTATTCTGCTGTGCTTTTTCGCAGTACGCTCTAGTTCAGTTTGTCAGGATGTAGGCTCAGCTAACAGTGTGGTGATTTGCATGTTCCCCCGATACATACTCGACTGGCTATCTAATCTGAAAGCGCTGACTCGTACTGGAAAGTCATGCAATGGGACTTACGGGATGAAAAGCATTTGCTTTATCGTAAAAAAAAAAAAAAAACGTGGTGCATGGAGATGATTTGCATTAACTGTAGGCCTACGCTGTGGCTCATTCACTCTCTCACTGTCTCACACGCACTAGTGCTGCCTCTGGGTAGCCCAGGTGGTGCTGCACCTGTTCTTATGAGGAACACAGTCCCTCAGAGCTCCTCAGGGTACAAACCTGGCCCTCCTCCCCTACCCTCATGTTCATCACTCACTCACGCACCACTCATTATTCATTAGAAGTGGCAACTTTGGTTGCAACTGGACTGTTTTTTCAATGTTTTGTTTTCTTCATCACAATATAGCCTACTACTAAAAAGGCAATAACTAGGCTTTGGCTTACCGATGTACCTACTACTCTTGGCCAGTGGATGAATATAGTTGATTGTATATATACAATATGGAATGGTTGACTTTCATTCTAAGTCTACAAAAAGACAAAGGATATTGGGACAAATGGATAGTATATTGCAGGTAAATTGAGAGGGTGACAACTTAATCCCCCTTTTTTTTCAACTAAGTGTTAACTGTTTAAAAAAGGGAAAAAGAAAATGTAATTCCTGAATCCTGGCAACCTACTCCTCTTTCTATCCGTTTTTTTTTCACATTACCGACTTGTTTATAACCCTGTTAAAATGATAAAAATATAGTAAAAAAATATCTATATATATACATATACATATATATATATATATATATATAGCCTACTACTATGAAATTATGTGAAACTCTGTAAATTGTCGATGTTTCTCCACAGCAGTGCCACAAAGACCAAAATTCCTGTATATGAATTGTTCTTTTGGGATTAAAGTGATTCTGTTGATGATTGTGATCTCTGTACCACCCTAACCTCTTCCCCCTGTTTTTTTTTTTAGGATTTACGGAAACAGGTTGCCCCCTTGCTCAAGAGCTTCCAAGGAGAGGTGAGTGTGTTATTTTGTGTGTGTGTGTGGGTGAGTGTATATTGACATAGTGATAGAAACACATGCTCAAACACGGCATTCAAACAATGGAGTTTCAAAGCCTACTTGACATTCATTGACTGTTCACGCTACCCCTCTCCGTACCCTTCACTTTTCTGCTCTTTCCGCTTTCGTCTTTCCTCTTAAATCATCTCCCCTTCCTCCTCACTCCCCTCTCTCCTCTCCCATCCCTCTCCTCTCCCCTCTTCACTCCCCCATCTCCTGTCCTCTCTCTCGCCACTATCTCATTTCTCCTCTTTCGTCTCTCTCTTTTTCTTCACTCTGCTCTGCTCTTGATTTTCTGTCCTATTCATGATGTCCTGTAGCCCGGGGGTGTGTTTAAATTGCATCCTGCAAAAAAAAGGCACCACAAAACCCAGGCTCTAGCCAGTCACAACTCACAGAATGCTATTTCCTCAGACTTCACTTGGCTGCATGGGCTTATTTGTTGTTTTTTGTTGATAAGATGCATCATAAGCCTATTTTGTTCATTATTGGCACAGTTATTTGCTTTCAATTGAATATTGTGCTTGCCATTTTCATGTACCTTGACCTTGGGGAGGTGATTTTGTGTGTGTGTGTATTATATCATACTCCCACCTCTCCCCATATCTCCTCCTCCATCATTTTGGCCTATTTTCATCATGACTCCTGCTTTCTGGCAGCCATACATTCCCAGTTCACTCCCTCCCATATGTGAAAGTCAGACGGCGGGCATGGAAGCGGCTGGTTTAGACTGGGGCGTTATTTGGGGTTGGAGTGGGTGGACATCCAACCCAACAATATCACTAACCCCAGAACACACACACACACACACACACACACAAAATCATCTCAATAGATAGTGACAGGGCTGCTTTGCCACTGGCCATAGAATATTACAGTTTAACACTGGGTTAGTTTCCATATTCTTGTGTTAGAGCAGCGACCACAGCCAGTGGTTATGTAAAAATGCTGTAATTTATAGTGGTTCCACCATGTTCTGCTGATGATCCACAGTCTATTTAGAGAATAGAAACGGTTGCAATATAATTGGGGCTTTGTCAGCTGTTTCCACCGTTCTCATGTTGACACACCTCGACGCGCGCGCACACCAAAGCACACTGAGGCGCATAGTGGGTGGTCGCGGAACTGAGAAAGACATTATCTTATGATTATTGAGATAATACCGTACACCCGCGCCATTCTTAGGGCAGCCCATCAATCAGACGACTATTCTGTGTGGTTGCATGCCACAACACGAGTAGCTCTGAGAAGGCGTAATTTTAGCCTGGCTTTGTTTGCTTACCCCTCGATCCTTTGATCAAGGACAAGACAGCACTATAAACCACAGGGTATTCCCGTCGAAGTTCTTGGGTAACTCATCCATAAGTAGTTTAACCAGGAGTTGAATCTTTGCTAAGTGAATGTGGAACTCAGGCAGAACAATAAAAAGTTTGGGCCCAGGAACTTGGAGGTCTTAATACTCTGTTTAATCTTTGTCATTGAAAGGTGGATGTCCTCGGGTCATAATTATTACCAATAATACCAGGGCCTTACTTTGGTAAACGGGTTATACGTGTGTGTGTGTGTGTGTGTGTGTGTGTGTGTGTGTGTGTGTGTGTGTGTGTGTGTGTGTGTGTGTGTTTGTGTGTGTATGTTGCTCGCTCAGTGTTCCTTGTTGGTCCATCGATCAGATAAGCTTTTCCATTATCCAAGGCTTCAGTCTCTGCTTCCCATAGCCTCCCCTTATCAGACTCCACTGGGGCCACACACACACACACACACACGCATGCACGCACGCAGGTCAGCCTGATGCCCTTCACACACCATGGGTAGATAGGGGAGCGAGGCGGTGCTGAGTGATGGTGGCACAAGGTGCTGACGTATGTATGTATGTGTTTGCGTGTGTGTGTGTGTCAGGGATACCTTTTGCAATTGCAAGCACTTCTCATCGGTAACCTACTGATACTGGTGAAGTATCATTTGTGTCACCTCATTTGTATTGCTTGGCCTGGGTGTGTGTGTATATGTGTGTGTGTGTGTGTATGAGGGGCTTGTAATAGCAGTTGTCATTGGGTTCGGTTGAAAGAGCTGCGGTTGGGAACAGCAGGGTTGTATTTGTAGATCCTGGGTGGTCTTCTAATGGCTCTGGTCCTGCAGTTAACCTGCCTCTAACTGTAGGGTGTGTCCTACATTAAATGTCTATTTCCTGCCTCCCATGTTGGGCTATATAAAGCTGCTGTACCACTGACCTTGGCCCAGTCATTCTACAGTCACGCAGCTGGCTTTCTTCACTGCCATCGGCAGATCACTTTTGCATTAGTGTGCATGTGTGTGCGTGTGTGTTTGATCTCTGTGTTAAGAGAATGAGTGTGCTGCTGCGTTAACATTATTAGTGGTCATACTCTGAACCATCGATCATATCCCCCTCCAACAGTGTCTCACACACACACACACACAGACGAACACTAGTGGACAGGTTTGGTGGTGGTGTGTGAGAGGTATTAGTAGCCAGCCAGCATCAGTAATCCCACATTAGTGGCCGTGCAGTTGGGGATCCTGGCCGCTCAATGTCACACAGCACATGAAGAGGGTAAAGTATGTGATACAGAATGATGTGAGAATGAGATATAGTGGTAGTGGCGTAGTGTGTGTGTGTGAGAGCAAGAGAGAAACCCTGTGCATGCCAGAGAGACATGAGATGGTGTCAGAGTGCATGACAGAGAAACATGCATGTGAGGGAGAGAGACGCTGAAAAGGATTGAGGGGGAGAAAAACTGAGTGAGAGAATGTGGAAGTGACAAGAGGGAGAATTCGAGAGAGACGGGGAGAGAGAAATAGAGAAAGAAAGGAAAAAAATGAGGGAGGGGTGCTGGCACCAGCCTACTCAGGGCCAGATGTTTTGCGGCTAAAAAACTAGAGATGAATCAAAGCCATGTGAAGAGATTTATTAGGTTCCCATAGGAGCCCAGGCAGTATTACATGTAGCCCGCTCTGTTTACAGTGGCAAGAACCCCTAAACCACCCATCAACTACACTACTGGCTTGGCTGGGAATGTGAAGACTTTATATTTGGACTTATATAGGCTTTTGTCTTTATTCCTTTTCTCTCAGTAAATGTGCTGGAGGAGTGGGAAGAGACACACAAGGCTGTTTAGTCTGAGTGCTAGAGCCAGAGTAGTCAGCTGTAGCTCTGCCCAGCACAGTAGCACCATCTGAATGTCTTTATTTGGCATCTGTTTTCTCGACTTAGACTTGATTTCAATTGCATTTGGCCTACTCTGTCTACAGCTGACATTTTAGTGTGAGAGAGAGACTGTGTGTGTGTTTGTCGCTTAATGTTTTAGCATTGACAACCGTCTAAAACTTCTCCAGTATGATTTTAGGATTAATCTCTTATAGATCCATTCTAATGCTGTCCATTTCAATAATATCGGTGATGGAATGCATGCCGTGCCCTCTTGTGTTAATGGCTGCATCCAGTAATGGATCCACACTGTATTGCTGCTAAGAGCTGACTGAATAATCTGCCCCTGCTGTGGCTGGAAAGACTGAGCCAGCTGTTTAATGATGTCAGCGTGCTGGAGGGAAACGAGCACACACGTACACACAGACTCACACACAGACCGACCCACGGACTCAGACACACTCACTCGAGGACAGACGGACGCGGACACGCACGGGCACGCGCCAAACGAAACGCATCCGTCATCGGCTGAACAGCTGAACTGACTTCACGGGAAGGAAACACCAACTCAGCCGCTGTCAAGACAGCCACGATCGCATGCAACATACCGACGCATAGTGAGGATAGATAGATATGTACTCTGTGTCTCTTTCTGCGAGAATTGATGGGCCTGCCTTTGAGTGTATGGATGTGACATTCAGATCTGAGGTGGTGTAACTGACAATTACCATTCTCTTTCTTCTCCTTTCTCCCTTCAGATCGATGCCTTGAGTAAGAGAAGTAAAGAAGCAGAGGCCGCCTTCTTGAACGTGTACAAGAAATTAATCGATGTCCCAGGTAAGACTGTGTATAATGAGTGTGCATAGTATGGAATCTAGTCTGTGTGTGTCTGTGTGTGTGTATATGTGTGCGTTCGTTCAGACACCTCCCCAGTCCAAAGACCCAAGCTTGTGATCAGAAGACTTCCTTATCTATGCAGACAGCACCAACAGGGGAAGAGAAAAAGCGTGACACCGTCCCTCTGGTGCTCCTTCACTGTGCATCCAGGCGTGCGCGACGCCTTAATATGTCCCCACGAGAACTTATACCCGCCGGTGTAGCCTTTAGAGGGTCTTAGCAGAAGGTGTGTCCTGATATGGATGACAAGTGCGCCCACGATTGGCTGCTGCGAAGCGCACACATGAGCAGTCACGTTCGGCACATTGGGGAAGAGGAAGGACACACACAGTACACAATGGCACAGAACACACACAGACACAGTGATACTGGTTGGAGGTTTTCAGCTGTATCGGAGCCCTGGAGGGCTGTATATGTAGGAATGAGAGAGGAGTTGAGTTCATCTATAGCGTAAGGAGGTCATCATATTCCCATATGGATAGACCTACAGTAATATCTTTGGATTGTACTGCTCCCAATAAGTCAGCGCCAGCTCTGACGGGGCTATTCTTAACTTGCAGCGAGACAATGATGTAATGCCTGATGCACACACGCACACAGACACAGACACACACCAGCCTGACTAATGCAGCAGTCTTGAAAGAGGAAACAGTGTGTTTTGTTCTGTCTTCTATCAGCTGAAGGCCTGGTTAGTCAGCCCAGTGTGCTCTGCTTTAGATTAAAGGTGTCTGGCGGGAGCGTTCAGCACCAGTGGCCCACAAGTCAAACTGCTTTTAACAGGCCGTATAGTTGATTTGGTGGGGGCCAATGTGAAGGACAAAGGTTTGATAAGACGGAGAGAAAGTTGATTTTCAAGGGCACTGAGGCAGATAGCAGTCCAAATCCAGGGCATGCAGTTATGTTCCTTGTGTGTGTGTGTGTCTTTGTGCTTGGGTGCGTGTGAGTGTGTGTGTGTAAGTGTATGCTTGCGTGTTTGCGTGGATGTGTGCGTGTGTATGCGTGTTTGTGTGTGTATGTGTGTGTGTGTGTGTGTGTGTGTGTGTCAGCGCTCAGCGCTGCATGGTGTGTCACCTTGACAGCACAAAATCAGCATGAAATTCCCCAATCGTTCTCTGCTGATCTCTCATTAGCATAGTTAAGATATCTAACTGCGTCAGACATGACAAACACACACACACACACACACACACAGCCCTTACCCCCAGCTGTAAGCTGTCAGTTCCTCTTATCTGTACAACACACACACATAAACACACACACAAACTGCTCTTTTAGCTGGCATGCTGATGAGCGTTGCCTGCGTCTCTTGGCTGCCTGTCACCAGTCTGCCACCCATGAGCACCAATCAGATGTGATTGGCCTGACTGACAGGGCTCTCTTCATCACAGTGACAGTTAACCCTGCTGTGTGTTCATGGAGATGCTGCTAGAACGCCTCTAGAAAGTTCTTTCTACCTTCGATCTCCGTTTCTTTAATGTCTCATTTATTTCTCGCATTGCCTATTTTACAGGTCCACTTTCTCCTGTCAATTCCAGTGTTCCTCTTTTTTCTTGCTTTCAGGCTGCATCGCAGTAAACAGTTTTAGTGATCACAGTCTAGTACTCTCTGTTGTTTATGTCTGTCTCATCTTTGTTTTTGCATTCTCTCTCTGTGTCTCCGTATCACTCACCCAATACTCTTGCTGTCTCAGCAGTTGACGTATTATACTGTTCTGCCCTACAAAACCAAAGAGCAGTAATTGCATGCTTAGAGAAGCAAAGGAAAATGACTTCAAAGTTTATCTCCTACCCCGACAATAGTATTGTTGATACAAAGGCCGGTAGTATATCATTTAATAGCATTTATGGGGAAAGTTTTGTTGATATAGAATCTAAACACGAGCCATGCAGTATTCTGTGCTCTAAGCTGCTATGTTATAGCTAACTGAATCATAGTTCTGTTGTTTTCTGGCTTTACACTAACTCTTTCTCTGTGTCTTTGGTTGTCTGACCCCTCAGTGATTGTACATGTAACTCACCGTAACATAATAATGTTAATAATTTGATATTTTATTGATCCCTGCTCGATCAGTAAATCTCCACAGGGAGGTCAGAGGTCAGGGACAGCTCCAGAATAGTGCTCCTGGAGCTGGTAGGGAGTCATTGCCATGGTCAAGGTGTGTGAGTGTTAATGTGGTGTGTTGTCTCTGGCAGACCCTGTACCTGTGTTGGAGCTGGCTCAGCAGCTGCAGCTGAAGCTCCAGAGGATGCATGACATTGAGACAGAGAACACCAAACTTCGAGAGACACTGGAGGACTACAACAAAGAGTTTGCTGAGGTCAAAAACCAAGGTCAGAGACGGACACATACAGATGCACTCATTTTGGGTTTTCCTGGCTTTCAGAGCGGCCTAGGTGTAGGGCTGCACGATTAGTCATACATAACACAATTAATTATTGTGTAGTTAGGCAATATTGAAGTTGAATTATATTTTCCTGATGTGGTAAATCAAGCGCTTCTATTACCTGTGAACAATCATAACCTTTGAATTGGCAACGTGCACATATGTATGTGACCAAAATTAAAATTAAAATGTAGAAGCAGGCAGACTATCTTTGGAAACGTAGCAACAAGTAAAGTGTTAGAGAGGAAAATCCTTCTCGAATCTGAACGTGAAAACGTTGTTTTAGTTGATCGCCGTCTGTCATTTGGAGATGCTTTGGTTTTAAAGTAGATGATGACATAATTGGCACAGTTTCTGTGTAAATTTTAGGGCCTTGGGGATATAGCTACACCCCAAAGTAATAAAGTAGTAAATATTTATTATTTAAATTTTGTAAATATCACAAGGACCACTATAAGAAAAAGACAGTAAGAGTGAAAACAAGACTTTCTAGCTGCTGCTACTGAGAAGTACTGTACTGTTAAAAGTGAAAGTATAGGCCTATGTTAAGAGTAAAAATGTGTACAAGTGAAAATGTATGTTAAGGTGTGCAATAATATATGTATAGCAAAAAAAAACAGTAATTTGGATTTAATAATCACGATCACAGTATTTACCAAAATAATTGGGATTATCATTTTTTCCATAATCGCGCAGCCCTACTCGGGTGGTAACATCACCAGTATGTTTGCATGGTGATGGGATGTTGAAGAGTGTTTAAAAACAGTGAACTTTAAAGAGCAAACATAAGGTCATTGGAACCAATTTAGAAGCCCTTTTCAAAGGAGCAGGCCGCGTTAGAACATATTTTAATGCCTCATGCATATTTTCTAATAGGTGTTCAGGGAAAAAAAAACACACAATGCACAGTTTCATGAATAAAAAACGACAGGCTACCTCGGGGTAAAGAAAGATGGAAAAAGTGACAAAGGCGGAGAGACAAGTGAGAAGGAGTAATAAAAATGGTGTAATATCGGCGGAAAAAGAAGGGTGAGTGAGCGAGCGGGGAATGTTTTGGAATCCCCCCTTCTTCAGCGAGAGTTAATTGGAACAGCTCGATAGCGGCAGGGTTCCATTCTGCCATTGATTTTCCTGTTCCCTCATCCTTTATCCCTCCTTCCTGCCTCAATAGATGGGGGATATTTAAACCCCAAAACACACTGTGGAACTCCCACTCCTGTTAAACACACACACACACACACACCCACCCGCACACGCGCGCACGCACACACATACGAGTGCAGGGGCCATTGATCCCCACAACCTAAATGTTTAAAGTTCAGTTAAGCAGTTAAGGGGTAAGAGGGCTCTGAGGGGACTCTCCTCTATTGATTATGTGTCAGAGCAGTGAGACTGGAGTTTAAATCACACACACACACGCACACACACACACACACACACACACACACCCGCATACACACACTCATACACACACACATACACACACACACAAAGTGCTAAGAGCCCTCAGTCAAAGGCAGCAAGCAGCAGTGCTCTTTATCTTTGTCTCACTCACTTATATCTTTCTCCCAGATACACACACACGCACGCACACACACACACAGGCCTATTTATTACCCCAGTTATGTGTTAGATTTATTTCAGGCTGCCCCATACAGAGCTCAGCCGTCAGCAGGTTATGGGGTTTCAGCACTAATGCAGTCCTAATGAATACAGCATATCTGCTGTTGGTGAATGTTGAATATTCTATACCAGTCGTGGATGTAAAGATTAGGCAGGAGCCACCGGGGGCCACGGCCTTCGTCTGTGCTGACAGAGGAAGAATGCGGGATATGAAACACTGTTCCTTTTGAAAAAGGTCAATGACCCGTTCAAAAGCATTATCGTCATCATTACCATTTATCATTTCTAGGAAACTGGTGTTTTTTCCCCCTATATTTTGCAGTTTCTTAATCTTTTTCCTCTTCCCTCTGTACTTCTGTATGTCTCTGCTTTACCTTTGTCCAGAGGTGACCATTAAGTCCTTGAAGGAGAAGATCCGTGAGTACGAGCAGTCTCTGAAGAACCAAGCTGAGAACCTGGCCCAAGAGAAACAGCTGCAGCTACACAACGACTATGCAGAGAAGGAGAGGTACTGTATGTTTTTGTGTTTGTGTTTGTGTGTGTGTGTGTGTGTGTGTAGGTGTGTGTATGTGTGCTGCTGAAGCTGTGTTTCAAGTAATAACCTGTGCATTATTTTGCCATTTGAAACCTTTGGGCCGTTTCGCCCGCAGGCGGAACTGCTGTGATGTTAATTTCTTAGGTTAGTAGTTTTGGCTTTGTATAGCAGGGCTATTCATGACTTAAGTAATTCCTTTGTCTACTAATTAAATGATCAATTTAATCAACAAATAAACAATTATTGTTTTCCCCACTGTTACTGTCCTCCTGCAAATGAATGCAGGAATGGAAAATGACCTTTAGAAAGGACAGTGCCAGCATTTTTGTCATGTGGGTGCTTGTCGTTTTTGCCTTGATGGGAATCAACGCCTCAGACTGTTATTTGCTATCTTCATCAAGATATTTTGCAGCCATTTTGTTCTGAACCACTGCTGCCATAGGCCTCCACTGTGTCTGAAAGTACAGCCGAGACATCTTGAAATCCCCAAAATAACCACATTTACAAAAAACGCTGCTTAAATATCAGGTGTCGCTTTTTTTGAGAAATTGCTTTATTGTGCCACAGTAGAGCTCCTAAGGAAGAGCCTGCTCCTCTTCAAGGGATTTTGAAGTGTCTACATTTTCAGATACACTGGAAATCTGTGACAATAATGAATGAGGACAAAATGGCTTCCGGATATTTCAGTATGAGGAAAAAGGATGCAGACCACTGAACTGATGTATTAACTCCTATCAAGGCTAGAATGGCCTAAGACTCACATGTAAATAACACTGAAGCTGTCCTTTCCCAGGAAGTAACTCATTCAACATAAAGAAAATTCAACTAATTGACTAAGATCAGTGTCCTCAGTAACTATTGGCAAGTTTATGAGCCAGTGAAGCAGTTTATATGATCAAAAAGACTAAGAATCTTACTTGTAAATATTTTTCATCAACTTTGACAAGTTTTAGGATATCCAAAAGGTTTTATCAATGATGTTTGAATCTTTGAGAAATTGTCTGCAGTTTTGTTTACAGTTGCATCAGACTTGGCTTTGATTCCAAGATAAACGTCTCAGATGGTGCACTGTTGATAGCACCACCATTGCTAACAAATGCTATCGGGCGTTGCTGCTGATTTCTCACAAACTGCACTGCTGTCACTAAAACACTCTGAAAGACACTCTGAAAGAAGGCTAGCTCTGTGATCGATATGATAAAAATCCCAAGCCTGTACTTTAAACTGATTAATGATAGTATCTGTGTTGTTTATCAAATGCACATTTCAGAGCTAATATTTTCCCCACTACCAATCTCATTATGTAATGTCCAACTATGTTAAAGCTCATTGCCCCTTTCAGACATACAGTAGAAGATCAATTGTCCGACCGTATTTCCTGTACGTCAGTGTTTTATAGGCCCCTTCCTGTCTGCAGAGAGCTGACTTCCTGTGTCTGAGAGGGGCAGTAAATGGATGGCACCTCTGATGCATTTTATCCTGGAAGGAGTGAGGGAAGGAGGGAGAGAGAGAGATGAAAGGATGAAGCAGAGGGCAGAAAAATAGAGATGACAGGAGAGACAGATTGGCGGAGAAGGGGGGCATCAAAGAGTGCCATAAAGACCGTCTTTGTGCGAGATTATTGATGTTTTTACACGCAGTGGCAATTTCTCAGCAGAGCCCAACTTTTTATATGCTAAGAATGAATCTATTTTATCCTTGTGGTTTCTCTTGCCCCCTCCCCCTCTCTCTCACTCACCCTTGCTCTCGTTCTCGCTCGTTCTCGCTTGCTCTCTCTCTCTCTTCCCCCGGGTGCAGAGTGCCCCAGTGGCCAGACATTCCTGCCTAATAGGGCTGCTTAATGAGGAGTGGGTTGTGTTGGGAGGATTTTAGAGGGGAAAACACTTCAGAAATGGTGGGAAAATAGAGAATAGTTGCAGTTGCCACAGAGTGTGAACCTAAGATTTACTGACTCAATATCTCTATCTGTGACTTTCTGCTCCCTGCTGTCTTTTCCTCGCCATCTGTCTGTCTCTGTAGGAAACTCCAGGAGAGCCAGGACTCCATGTCCTCAAGGTTGGAGGAGGCTGAACACAAGGCCCAGTCCCTACAGACAGGTACCTGTCTGTTCAGTTGTTATAGATCAGCATACCATTATAACAGCTCAGATAAAATGCCAGCCTTATCACTGGATATTAAGTGGTGATGTAGATGTAGATGCAGAATGTACTAGCTTTGAAAAGTATTGTTCATAATTAGATAATACGCAGTATTCCAAGGTTCTTGTTTTGAAGGCCAGCTCTGTAAGGGCAGTGAGTGAAACTCAGAATAGACACTCACATTTTTTTTCTGTTTCACAGCACTTGAAACAACTCAGGCAGAGCTCTTTGATTTGAAGACCAAGTATGACGAGGAGTCCACAGCAAAGTATGTGTCTTCCCGCTGATGTGTGTGTGTGTGTGTGTGTGTGTGGGTGACTTCTCCCCCCTGGCTCTCCCATAGCCTGCTCCTGACATAATCATCCTGTTTAGTGAATCTGCTTCCCTGGAAACCCCCCCTCCCCCCACAGCTGGATTGTCTCCCACAACGTTAAACAGCCTCCAAATCCCAGCATTACCCACACGCTGTAAATACTGACAGAGATTGTGCTGCTTTCTACAGCCACAGTGAGCACCAAAATAGTGGAGAATGTTTTTTCCGGTCTAGGTTAAACCTCTCTGTGATCGTCAGGTTCATGACAGAGAAGTTAGGTTGATGAGGGTGACTTTGAGATTTGAGACTTAAAGCCACACTGGCGTCAGACTGGACCTTTGAGATAATGTAGCTTCAATTACTTGAGCTGGGGGCATCTATCATTATTGATCTATGGTGGTGTGCGAGGATGAGAACAGAAGCTTTTTCATGTCGGCACTCCACACTGTAAAGTGGCACTCGGCGACATTCACACTCCTCCTTCCCTCAGATCCCCAGGGTCAGCAGTAAGAACCAGAACCATGCTAGCATCCACAACCACAACAGAACCCTTTTCACATTCCTGAAGGGGAAAACAAGGCCTTTCATGGAACTTTATTGGTGATAGATGTACATGACTACAAAAACAGATTGCAGTAACCCTGAAACATGAAGAACCCTTGTTTCTATGCTTAAACTGTGGAAGGACATCCTGGCCCTAGTGTCAGGATGGCCTGCACCCTGTATGTACAAAGTATGGTTGAGCATCAACTTGGCTTTTAAGGTTTTCCCCCAACCCATTCACTATACCCCAAACTCACTGTGTCTCTCCATTAACAGAGTTGTTAAATTGATTGGCTGTTAGAAACAGATCGATCCCTTTTTCTCTCTTCCTCACGATACTTGTTTTTTTTTTCTCTTTTCTGCCTCGCTCACTCCCACACGTTGTCTTTTACCTGCTTTATTGTGTGTTTGTGTGTATGTGTATGTGTGAGTAAGAGGAAAGGCCACAGGAAGATCTTGCATGCAGTGTAATGGCACTAATCGATCGGTTTCATAGCCCCCCCCTCCTCTTCACTCTCTTTCTCCATTACTATATTACCCTGCTCCTCTGCTTTCTCTCTTTTCTTTACACTTACTCCTTCTTCACTTTTTCCTTCCTTGTCTGTTCCTTTTAAGTCAAAGGAAAATTGAATTTTGAAAAGACACATATAGTAGGCCCCCATTCTCTTGCAGAAGCTAATAAACACATGCCTGCCCACATACACACACATGCGCTCACACACACACTCACTCGCTCACTCACTCGTGAGCCTGAGGCAGTCAGGGTCCTTGACTATGTGGCGTGCTGTGATCTGAAATTTTAATGCAACGCTTTAAAGCACACACAAACCCTCCCTAACCCTGCACCCTCCCAGTCCTTGGAGTCCTTCCCCCGTTTACTGCTTGGCTGAGCAAATCGCCAGTGTTTGGCTGAACACGACTTTAACCCTTTGACTGCATATATTTTGGCGCTACGAAACACAAACACATACATATCATCCACTTTTTCACACACACACACACACACACACACACAGCGCGCACACACGCTCGCACTCAACTTTAGTTTCCACTAAGGAGGACATTGCGTGACAAATCCCCCATCCTCTTGCTGCATTTGGGTAATCTGCCTTTTAAAACACACACTAACACACACTCACACACACACACACACTCATACACACACTCCGAGAGAATTTGGTCGATGTTGCAGTGCCTGGGGTGTGTGAGCTTCGGAGGGGGCGGGCCTGCAGATGTAGTGTAGCCCCCGCTCTGTGCTGGCGCTGCGAGGGTCTGGCTGGGCGCGTTTTACCCGTTTAGTCCCTGTTAAAGATTAATGATATATTGATCCCCAACCCCACAGGATGCTGTGTGTTTGTGTGTGTGTGTGTGTGTGTGTGTGTGTGTGTGTGTGTAGCCTTATCTGTGCACAAAAGCATGATACCATTTTGAGAGAGCCATTTAATTGCTGATAATTAGACAACACAGTCAATAGGCTTTTCCTTTCCCGTGTCCATCTCAAACACACACACACACACACACACACACACACACACACACACACACACACACACACACAAAATGGTACATGAGACACACACAGACACACTCACAGCTAGGTCCTTTTTAAGCCTCCTTGAAATCCCTAAGGTAACATGCTGTGAAAACGCAATGTGGAGAAAGCTAAGGAAAGAAAAGGAATAGAGTGATGAAAGCTAGAGGGCAGAAAGCAAGCCGGGGGCTGGAGGCTAGAGCGAGGAAGAGGGGATAAGAGTGTGATAGAGGAGGGAAATGAAAATCTAAATCAGGGGAATATCCTGCTGGCACCGAGGACAGAGGCCGAGGAAGAGAGGGTGAAAGATGAGAGAGGGGAGGTGGAAGGAAAAAAGATGAAAGGAGCAAAGTGGAGGGCGATGGGAAGAAAAGGGTTGAAGGGAAAGGATCGAGGCAGGGAGAGGGTGGAAAAGAAAAGGAGCGGTTGAGTGAGGAGCAAGAGAGAAGATGATAAGAGATGAAAAGGCCTGTCTGAGATGGAGGAAGTACAGTAGGGGCTTAGAGGCTGTGGGCTTGTTTCAGAAGTCCTACAGTACTCACTGATGTCACTGGGTGCACCCATTGGCTTTCATGGTACAAAAGAGCGTGTGTGCGCGTGTGTGTGCGCGCGTGTGTGTGTGTGTGTGTGTGTGTGTGTGTGCTCGTGTGTGTGTGTGTGTGTGTGTGTGTGTGTTTTCTAATGCAGCTGTGCATGTGCTCTCTGGCTCCTCCCTGTGGCTGCTCTGCGGAGGTTTGTGGATCAGTTTCGCTGGTGTAAAGTAAGGCTTTACCATTATGAAGGAGCCCTCCTTTACTGTTGTGTGGTTGATGAATTAATTGTACTGGGTGCATCGGCTGGTCAGGGACAGTTACTGCCCTGCCCAGCGACTGACTAACTGTATCAGGATATGCAGAAAATCCCTCGCCTGTGATCTGCTTTGGCCCCCAGCCTCTAGCTTTGCCTTTATAATTCCCAAATACAGCCAAATCCAAAGGTTATTTAAGAAGACTTTGTACATCTGTACTTTGATTAAATGATCACATTTGGAGCGGGAGCGGCGGTGTATTTGGGTTGCATTACTACCCATAAACGCTCTCCATTACAAGCTTTTCTGGCTTGTTGGCTCTCCGACCTTACATGTGTGTGTTTGTGTGCACGTTTGAGTGTGCATGTGTGTCCCGCACACTATAGCTTAAGACAGGATAAAAGCTGGTGAGGTAGTGTACTATTATGTTGCTTAAATGCATACTAGATCCTTTTAACTGTTGGGGAAAGAATAAAAGCGGAGAGTGAAAAGCTCTCCCACCCACATCTGATTCTTTTTGCTGCATTGCCTGTGGCACAATGTTGACCTAATATCAACTGTGTCTGTTTTGTTAAACACATTCAAATCAGTAGTGCTCAAGCCTATGGGACATGGAATACTCTTATTTTTCATACTGTGACACACACATACAAAAGCGTGGGTTATTGAGTTCACTATCAAAAGATTACTGTGAAATCAAAAGGTCTTAATGGACACATCATTGCACATATGCTCTCACATATTTGCACTCAATGGCACCAATATCGCTTTATCAGTTTTTGAAGTAATGTCTTAAACAAACATGAATGCACGCACATGCTGCATTTTTGCCTTTTTTGCATTTAACACACCACCCATGAAGTTTTATCAGTATTTTAAGTAAAGCTTTTCCATTGTAATCTGTTATTGTCACCATATTAAATTCTCCCTCACACAGTCATGTGCATGCTATATTCATCTTAATGTGCACACACACAAATAATTAACCAATAGGGCATCATAATTTAGGCAATTAAACAGTTCATGCCGTATAGGCTATAACCTGTAATTTCATGAGTGCAATTAACAATTTTTTACATTCAGTGTGTATGCGTTCTGTGTTCTGTGTTGCCTTTCCCTCATAGTTATTTCCACATCTCTATCAGTCTGTGCAGACAAATGATAGGTAGATCTATCAGCCATGAAAGAGGGTTATTAAACTATTTTTCCCAAGTCCAATAAGAGGGGTATTATGGGGATGTGTCCCTGCTGTCTGACCTCTAGCAAGTGAGAGGTGAACCATGGCCCCCATCCAGACCATTAGTCAGACACAATCACACAGCTTCATAGCAGATTAGTCTGCTGTATTAGGACTTAGAGCTCTATTAGTGTAATCCCTCTGTTTTAGTGTGGCCTGGGCTTAGGGGCTTACATGTGCACACCCACACACATACACACACACATGCACACTTAAATACATGTATGCACGCACACATACAAGCTGCTTGGGTTATGGAGTTCACAATCAATGGATTAAGGTGAAATTTAGACAGCAGCTTAATGGACACGGCATTGGCATACTCCAAATGTGTACTCTATGAACACACATGCAGACACACACACACACACACACACACACACACACACACTTTGGGAATCTTTCACATTTACATCTTCCCTGTTACTGATTTGTGTGCTGTATTTTAGTTTGTGTCTGTTAAGCATTGTCACAAACTCTATCCCGTCTTTCTGTATAGTAACTGTATGTTTCTTCCTCAGGGCCGATGAAATTGAGATGGTGATGACAGACCTGGAAAGAGCCAATCAGGTAACGCCGTACCACTCACAATCCTCAGTGTGCATTTTCACACAGCTTTGTCCAGACTTTGCATCACGTTTGGCTTTAGCCAGTTTTATGGTTAACATTGATAACATTTTTTACTAAGAAAGCAGTGAAACTGTGTTCTTTGGCCGTAAATATAATCAGTGGCAGAGATATTATTCATGTTTGAAATAAAAGCATGTTACAAAAAATATATACTGGTAGAGGTAAATGCTGATTAAATCTAAATATTGTTATCCATACAGAGAATCAGTGAAGTGTAGTTTGTATTAACAAAGAATGGCTTGATTATCACTGTTAGGACTGCTATTTGCTTTACATGTTCATTAGACACCTACTCAGCCCTTCCAGCTGAACTAGCCCCCCCAGTGTGCCCCCTGCCCTTGAGTTGTAAATATTCCTGTGGTATCTGTTAATGTCATTGTTGTTAACTTTCATTATTAGCCCAAGAGTATGATTTGTGGCTGAAGGGGTAGCATAGGCATGTAATGTTAATATTGGCCTAGAGGTTAGTGCTCCGACTATAATGCCACACACACACACACTATTCACACTTCTGATTTGAGGTTTACAGAGGATGACAGCATGGCCTCCAGCTTAGTCACAGACTTTTTATACGCTTTTATAAGGAGAAAATGGAAAACAGGATTTTTCTTTTGCGACTAGCAACCCAACTCCCACCCAGTCAATAAGCTCTCTCAATATGGTTGCAATTAGGAACAGTTTGGTATCGGCTCCCCGTAACTCTTAATGATGGCAAGTTGGCTAACGTTCCAGATCGTTCCCAACAGTAGCGTGGCAGTTTGGCCATGAATATGAAGTACTGAGTCTCTTCTTAATGCTGTTGACTTTTTGTTTCATTTTTGATTACATCACTTAAAGGAAAAATCCACACTAAAACATTTTAACAGTCAAAAAAAATACAGCTGTTGCCGATGTACATTGCATTTCTGGGCTCTTTTTGTTGTTTGGTGGTGTATTTTTCTTATTTACGTGGATAACTGGCCAAACTTAGACAACATCACGTCATGTCAATCTGTCCAGAGAATGGAGTTTGATAGCAGAAGAATTTTTTAAACTATCAACAGTAACATGAGGTTTTGGTGTCAGTCCCTCAGAATCAAAGAGCAAGGGCTTCTTTCTAAACCTCATTTTTCACCAATGTTCAACAATCATACAGGAAGAAATCCATCATACAAGGCAGAGACACCAATTTCTCCACCGACAGTCGCCTCAGTAGACCGTAATACAATGCAGCCACAAGACATGCTGCGTTTTGAGGCAGGGGCACGACTCTCACTTTTCCTCGACTGGGAAAAAAAAACTTGCTCTCTTGCTCTCACTGTACTATCAGCCTCGCTCTCTCCACCTACACGTATAACCCACAGCTGAATGCAACAAGTTCCTGCCCGTTCTCTGGGGCTTGTCAAAAGTCGAGGCAGGTTAAGGGAAAGTGTGTATATCAAAGAAGTAAATTACAACACTTCCGCACCAAATAGCTTCTGGAGTGCATCGAACATCACAGATTGATGATGTATAACGGTGTGAGAGTATCTGAGGGTGGATTGTTCCTTTAACCTTTCTCCTCTCCTTCCAGCGGGCAGAAGCGGCTCAGAGGGAGGCGGAGTCACTGAGAGAGCAGCTGTCCATGACTAACCAATCCCTGCAGCTCGCCAGCCAGATCCAGGCCGACCCCGACACGGTAACAAATTCCACTGGTTCACTGATTGACTGGATGGCCGATAAACATGTATTGATTGACTGAGGATCAGCTTTGCTTTTTTTTGCCAGGTGCTAGAGGTGATAGGTTGATTAAAGCTCGATTTATTGATCACTGCATTCATTGATCTTTAAGGTCAGGCATTGGAGTTGCCAATAATGTATTGATTGATTGGTTGACTACTGTTTGTATGTCCGGGGGCAAGTTGTCAAGGTGGCAATAGGTGATTGGCTCATTGATTAACTATATTGATTTATTTAACATGTAGTAACAGGCAGGGGTGGAGATTGGCTAACTGATAGACTGACTGCCACATAGAAGTATCAGTTTTATTGATCTCCTGGTGGTGGATGGTTGTGATTGGTTGGTTGATTGATTACCCCTGATTATTGGTCTATAGGAGCAGGCCTTTGAAATGATGAATGATACATTGATCAGCTTCCTTATGTCTGGCAGTGGACATAGTGATTGCTGTATTGATTAATTGAATTGATTTCTGAAAGCAGGAGTTGGCAGTTGAGATGGTGACTGGCTCGATGACTACCTGTATAGCTGAATGGACCCTATAGGAGCAGACAGTGTAGCTGTTGATTTGCTCACAGGTTAAATTACTGTCCTGTTTGGCATATAGGAGCAGGCGGTGGAGGTGGTGTCCCGCAGCAGTCTGGAGGTGGAGCTAGGGGCCAAAGAGAGGGAGACCGCCCAGCTGGTGGAGGACGTCCAGAGACTGCAGGCCAGCCTGACCAAACTCCGAGAGACCACCAGCTCCCAGATCACCCAGCTGGAGCAGCAGCTCAGCACCAAGACTGCCACTCTCAAGGTAACGGGGCTAACAGAACATACAGCCATTCACACAAACAGGGATTTTGTTTTCAAGGATTTCAGTTATTTTGGACACTTATGGCCATGAATTTCTAACGGGACTGGTTTTCCTGCTTTTTTCCTGTTTTGTTGTGTTCCTGGTCACACAGGCAAGCATAAACACACTCACTTACTATATCCTGTTTTACAGTTAGACTGAAGTCACTGGAATCATCCTGGGATCCACTCCATTTATGTTCACAAATTATCATTTAATTTATTATCACATCATTTAATTTCTCTGTCATCCATAGGAACTGGAGGAGAAACTGCAGAAGCAGGCTGACTACGAGGAGGTGAAGAAGGAGTTGAGGTGAGGAGCACAGGCTGAGATATTTGTGTGTGTGTGTGTGTGTGTGTGTGTGTGTGTGTGTGTGTGTGCGTGCGCGTGCGCACTTCCAGCATAGATCTATTTATTGTATGCGTTTGATGTCTTAACCATGTTAAACAAGATGCGTGTCTCCGTTTAAGATCTCTAACTCAATTGAGTGCACTTATGAATGTAAAGCTTGTGTGTGTGTGCATGTGTGTGTGTGTCCCAACCCCCCCACCTTCCCCCTCTCTCCTTTCTTTGTCCTTAAACAGACAGAAATAGAAAGGCAGCATGCTAAACCTTGGTTGTCCGTGTGTGTGTGTGTGTGTGTGTGTGTGTGTGTGTGTGTGTTTAGACTTCATGTAGATGAAATGTTTCTCTCTCTCCTCAGTATCCTCAAGTCTATGGAGTTTGGGCCTTCAGACTCAGTGCAGGTAAAGGCTACAGATAGAATCTCTATAGACGGGTGATATTTAGTGCTATATGACACAAGAAATGTTGAAGTAATAGTAGCAATATTAATCAACCACTTTAACCAAATGTGCTCATTAAACCATGCAAAGACACTTCAATACGTTCAAAAAGTAATTTAAAAAACATCGTTGTACAGATAGAAAAGTGCAAGTGAACATGTCAAGGGAGGGCCGGGAGCAAAGTTAATTTGAAAAGTCTCATTTTTATTTCTGTTCCATTTCTCCGCCTGTCCCCTCCGTCACTCCGCCAGGACTCATCCAAGCCCCTGGAGGTGCTGCTGCTGGAGAAGAACCGTAGTCTTCAATCCGAGAGCGCCTCTCTGCGCATCGCCAACACTGAGCTGAGTGGTAAGTCTGCCTCCGGTGTACGGCTATATGGCCAGGGTTAATTAACGATGGCCAGACCGGGGTCTGGGTTGGCAAAACCTGAACTCGGACAACAAAAAAGAATGGCCACGGAAGTTGAGTCCTTCATCCATGGAAGGCTATAGGAAGGCTGGGCTGCAGGTAAGGCTGTGGAGACAGAGCTATGCAGAGATCGGGTCAAGGTAGTGAATCGAAGTATATGCACATACATTCTTCTCGTTTTCTCTGAGAATACTTCCCTTTTCCAAATGGTTTTTGAGGGTTTGACAGTATTGGAACTTAAATCGTTAGTTGAAGTTACATGTTGTTGTTTTGAATTCACACACTTCACAGAGGAGAAAGAAAGGTATCTGTGGTGTCTTATTAAGATCCCAGCAGGAGTTCAACCTGAACAGTAGCAGAGTTGCAGTACATAAAAATGAGGACACCATACTCTGCCCTCTACATCAGCACTCTTGCCCTCTACACCAATGTTTATGGGTTTGAAATGTCATGGCTTTAGGCTTGAATAGTTGAATAGCTTTGAATTGATTAACATTCAAAGTAAGGGGAGCTTACTGTCTAACTCAATCATGTTAAATCTCCAACTGGTTATGCATTAGAATAATATTTCTCCCAGTGCTCAATTGCCTGCTTATCATCAAGATAGTTTCCAGTGGTTTCCAGGTTGAGAAATTATAGTTTATATTTATTTTGGTGAAAGTAAAAATGCAATTACTCTTAACTACTTGGGGAAAGTAGTGACATTAGGCCTTTACTCAGAGTCAACAGAGCTGTACAGTCTCTATTTATGGTGACATGCATCTGTTTTTTTTCCATCTGGAAACTTTTTTTTCCTTTTTTTTGTTTCTTTTTTTCAAATGAATTTATTGCTCTATTTGTTTTTTTCCTGGATGTGATTTTTAATGAACCAACGACTCTGGTAAAGCAACATCTGCAATGGAATGATGCAGTGGCTAGCAACACACTGCAGCAGCATGGAAGAGGACTCACATGATGTATTGGTTATCTATGGACAATCATCATTTGCTCTGTCCAATTACTTCCACTTTGCCTGCCAGAGAGACTGAGCCCCGGGCAAAGCTACTCTGCCTGAGCGGTACAGTGGTGATTGTCTTTTTTTTCTTCCAGGCTGCTTACAAGAAAGGTACAAATCACAAATGCATGGGCATATTGTCTGGGGGGGTTGGCAAAAAACGGAAAGCAAAACGTTCATTAATTTGGAAAAGACTTTTGATTAAGATCTCTTTTTCAAGTTTTATTTTTCTCTTTTCGGAAACCCCTTTTTTGTTGACTCCCCCATAATGCATGGTGTGTTTGACCTTTCTTGTAGGGTCAGCCGGGCGGAAAGGGACAGAAGCATCCACACCCAAGGAGGAGGCCATGCCCAGCGACCCCTCTTCCTCGCCCCCTCCTCCTCTTCCCTCTCTCCCCTCCTCCTCCCAGCTCCCCATGTCTCGCACTCATACGGATCCCCTCAACACCACCACCAGCAGCAGCAGCAGCGAAACACACCCTTTCACTCCTACGGGCATTGGACAGGACTTCTACTCCCCTGCCTTTCCTCTGGTGGGCGGTAAGATGGCTCTGAGTTCCCTGCTACAGCGGCAGCTGCTCCAGACCTTCTACTCCAAAGCCCTGCAGGAGTCGTCTGGAATTCCAGGTGGGGCGCTGCTGTTTGCCCCCTTCACCCCGACCCTCAGCTCCATCCCTACCTCCACCCCTGGCTCTGGGTCCGCTTCGATCCCTCTGGCGGCCAGCAGCCCCCAGCCACCTCCAGCCAGCCCAGACATGGCTACCGTTAATGGGAGCAGCACCGCTGGCAGCGCCCCGTCCCCTTCCCCTAGCCACTCTGACGCTACCACCGGCAGTGTTTTGGACGGGGAGGACATGGACACGGCAGAGATCGCCCGGCAGGTGAAAGAGCAGCTGATCAAGCACAACATTGGTCAGCGTGTGTTTGGCCACTACGTGCTGGGACTATCCCAGGGCTCGGTCAGCGAGATCCTGGCCAGGCCCAAACCCTGGAGCAAGCTAACCATCCGGGGGAAGGAGCCCTTCCACAAGATGAGGCAGTTCCTCGCTGATGAGCAGAACATCCTTGCACTGCGCAGCATCCAGGGACGACAGAGAGGTGAGTTTGCGTGTCTTAATGTGCTATTGTGCGTGTCTGTGTGTATGCGTGTGTGTGAGTGTGTATGTGAGTGAAGCCCTGCACAGAGCCATCGATTAGCTTGTCAATATGGACTAGCTTTTTATTTTTCTTTCTCCCTCCCAACTCCCATCCTGTGCCACACCTGTGTGTTTTGAGTGAGTTCCTAGTCATGCACTGACCCCAAGAGCCTTTCCTTGCTATCATGGTCAATACAGGAACCTTTCACAGATCAATAGTATTGATTGGTGGGAACTGGGAGGAAGGCAGGGGTACTGTTAACTACGGGTAGATTCGATTAGCCTGGGCCTGCTTTTGTTAACGCATCAGGACATTTCTGATTGAAGGAGGTCTCAGTGGTACATAAACACAGCATAGTTCACCACCTAGACATAGTGTGTGTGAAAAATGAAGGCTACGTTTAGTATGGCCCTGTTTGTTAATTTTTAAATCATATATGCCACACATATCTATCTTTGTGATAGCTCAATGAGTCAATTTACAGAGTACAGTAGGGCACCGAATAGTCTAGCTGTCCAAGAAAAACACACAAGTGCTGTAACATAGTGTGTGTTATATTGTTTTTAACAGAGGGCTCAGGCCAGCCCCAGCTTAGCCGAGTGTTTCAGGATGTTCCGAAGCGGAGAGCCCTCTCTGATACAGCTTCGCACACAGGTCTGTCCCCTTCACACAGAGATTCGAGCACGTTCTGTCTGTGTGGCATGTTTGTGTTGGGGTGCATTCTATCTACGTGTGCGTGTGTGTGTGTATATGTGTGCGTGTGTGTTGCGTTATTAATTTGCGGGCAGGCATACAGTTATAAATGTGTCTTGAAGGTAACCACATAGTTACAGTGACTTACGTCAAAGGAAAGCCAGCATGTGTATTTAGGGAGTTTATTGGTAGTTGTTATTCTGTGGGGAGCGTTTACTGTACGAGCCCTGTAGCACGTGTGCATGTGTGAACTCCAAAGGGACTAGAGAAATTATGGTGCTCCCTCCAGTCTAGTTGCCTCAAAGCTCAGTGGTGGGAATGTTGTTCTTTGTGATGTGCAACGTTGTAATTATTTGATGTCCTTATAGCCTCTATTACTGTTCTTTTTACCTGTTGTGTAGTTGGTTATATCTATCCTTTTAATCTGACAAGGTGTGTCATCTCCTCCCACTCCCTCTTCCTATCGCCCTTCCAGGTAACATTACCGCTCGTGTCCGCACCCCAGAGGCAGGTTCAGACGAGGCCATCAAGTCCATTCTGGAGCAGGCCAAAAGAGAGCTGCAGGTGCAGAAAGCTGGTAAGTCGTCGTTCTCTCAGCTCCAAAAGTGTCAAACTATTGAAGATGATGCGTTGTGGCTGTGTGTTTGTCAGTGTCTCCTGTGACGGCTCTTTTCCCCTCCCTCAACAGACTTGTCCCATGCTCCCTCCTCATATGGGGGACTGAAAGGAGGTGGTGGTGGAGGCGGAGGAGGAGGCGGAGGGGGCAGCGGTTCAGACGAGGCGATCCGCTCCATCCTAGAGCAAGCTCGCAGAGAGATGGAGGCCCAACAGGCTGCACTGGAGCCCATCCTCAAAGCCTCATCTTCCTCGTCCTCCTCCTCAGCGTCACTGTCTCATAGGGACCTCCTGGGCTCTCCGCTCACTGCTCCCCTCCCCCCTTACAATCCATTGGCCCTCTCCCTCAAGAAGCCTCCCAGTTCCCTCTTGTCTTCCCCCTCGTCCCCGTCTCCAGTCCTAGACTTCAGCTCCAGCGTGAAGAGAGAGGGCAGGGCTTCTTCAGGGTTGGACATGTCTGCTGATGGTTCTCTCAGGCTGGGCAGGAGCTCTGAGGGGTCAGCCCGCTCCGGAAGCGGCGGAGGAGTGGGTCACTGGAGAGAGCAGTGGTGGAGCAACATGCACACAGACCCCCGTAGAACAATACCCACCCAGTCAGGAGAGGAGAACCACACCCAGGAGGACTCCAAAGAGGTGAGGAAGGGGTGGCAAACCAAGAAAATGGGCTTGGACTTCATTAGAATGAGATAGGTTTGAGAGAAGTAGAGAAAACAAATCCACTTTACAGTGGGAAAACTAATACTTGTAATACGTGTGTGTGTGTGTGTGTGTGTGTGTGTGTGTGTGTGTGTGTGTGTGTGTGTGTGTGTGTGTGTATGTGTGTGTTTCATCTACCCCTATAAAGTTGTCTCTGCTGTTTATATGATATTATTATTCTATTTTTAGAAGTTGAGTGTCTGACCCATACTCTGGGTGTGTGTTTCAGGGAATATTGATTGATAGTCTGTCTCGACACAAACCATGGAACAAGTTGAACCAGAGGAGCAGAGAGCCGTACCTCCGCATGCAGCTGTGGCTCAATGGAGACCAGGGACAAAACACACACACCCAGCAAGCGCAGAACCAAGGTAAAGAAATAACACGCACATACACACAACCATACATATATGGATGCATATAACCATGCGCCTTGGGCTAGAGCATTGCTCTGTATGCATGATTATAGCTAGTGGCTAGTTGCTACTGTCAGCCTGTCACTCACCCCCCACCCCCTTCCCCCTTTTCCCCCTCCCACCATTTGCTCCTCCCCTCCTCCTCCCACCATCCCCCCATCCCCAGTGCTGTGGCAGTGTCAGCCAGCAAGCTGCTGGTTTGTCATGTCATAGACAAGCTAGTGTTGCAGCGCCAGATGGCAGTTATGCGTGTGTGTGTGTGTGTGTGTGTGCATGTGTGTGTCTCTCTTTCTCTCTGGGGGTGTAAACAGCAGCTAATGTACACTGACAGCTCCTCATGACTGCTCTCTTCCAGCCTGCTGAGCTGCACAACAGTACTACACAGACAGAGACAGGGAGATGAAGGAATAGGAGGAGGAAGCCAAAAAAGCTTCAAAGTGAAAACTTAAGCACCTTCGCTGTTAGCTGTTAGTTGATGTAATATGAGCAGTACGATTGAAGCCCCTCCCAAAGCCAGCAGGGAAAGGAAATGGAACTTGGTTTGTATACCTAGCAGCGTGTTTACTAACCTGTTTGATGTTTCTTACCCCATCCTCTTCTCTTCTAGCAGAGGGTACTCCCAAGACGTCGGCAAGCTGCAGCCCCGCTCCAGAATCGCCCCTCAGTTCAGCAGAGGAGTCAGTCAACGGTCTAGCAGTGGATCCACTCGCTCCTCAGTCCTCCAGTCTCAAAGCTCCCTCTGAAGAGCCCTCAGGTGGGGAGTCCCAGCCCGGCACCCCCTTACCTCTTCCTGGTCCCCACTCGGGCCTCAGCATTCAGGAGATGGTGGCTATGTCCCCAGAGCTAGACACTTATGTCATCACCAAGAAGGTTAAGGAGGTGCTGACTGACAACAACCTTGGTGAGGAATACAGATTTAATATTCCCTTTCTCCTGTTGAATTCTGCTCTGCTGCTGTTTTTTGGTGCCTGCTCTGTACATTTCTGTTTGTCTTTCTCTCTTCCCTTCCCTCCTTGTTGATGCACTGTACATTTAGCAATTATTCAGTTGTTGAATCAGTGCTCTGGACTGACCTTTTCACCGCCCCTCTCTCTCCTACCCAGGCCAGCGTCTGTTTGGGGAGAGTATCCTGGGTCTGACTCAGGGTTCTGTCTCAGACCTGCTGGCCAGGCCCAAACCCTGGCACAAGCTCAGCCTGAAGGGCAGGGAGCCCTTCGTCCGTATGCAGCTCTGGCTCCAGGACCCACACAGTGTGGAGAAACTCATGGACATGAAACGCCTGGAGAAGAAAGGTGTGTAGTAAACGAGAAAAAAAAAAACCGTACACTTGGTATAGAGCAACGTGCCTTAAGAATAAACAGAAGATTTACATAGAAACCTCCATGTTATGTGCTCATGCATGCATCCATGTTCCATGTTATAACTACACACACACTATGCACATAAAAACACAAAAAGAAGCCTTTGAATTGCACATGCACATCTGCACACACAATATCCTTTGTGCAGGACAGCAGAGCATGTTGTGCAGATCACAGTCATCTTGGTGTGATGTCAGTACCAATCAGGACTACAGACATCACATACTGTATTAGATGTGACAGCTAGGGGGCTGCCAGGGGCCTGCTTACTCACAGCCATCAGCACTCCTCTTCATCATCGTCATCATCATCATAATCATCAGTGTCTATAAGCATGTATTTTTATCGTTAGTTAGCCACTAGCCCTCCACACTCTCTATCACTCTCTAGTTATTTACTTCTGTTTGCATGATGTGTGTTTAAGAAGCAGCAAAGCCAGGAGGCATCAACTTCCCAGCTGCCTCAGAGTGACCCCTGACCGCCCACTTGAAGCTGAAGTCAGAGCAGAGATACAAAACACATATTTGAATCTGCCAATAGGCACGAGCATCCAGGATCAGTTTACCCTCCTGATATCGCAAACTATGCACAAGGGCGAAAAACATAACTGACCTTACACCAGTATCTTGGGGGGGAGGAGGGGTATTCTCCATTCAACTTCATTTTAGTTTATTGACCCTTAAGTAATTTATCCAAAGAGCAATGGGAATAGTCCTGGCCAATAGCAGAGCCCAGAGGAAAGGCATAGACCTAGTCTAGAGTAACCGTATTTGACCTCTCACCCGTGTGGTATAACCCTGGGAGGCAGCACACAACTTCCAGAGTGGTCTAACCTTGCTCCGAGGGCTTTCCCCTGCAACACTAATATATCTAGGAGCATGTATTGGGGTTGAGAAAATGTCAACCTCATGCAAAGCTGCCATGAGCTGCTCATTTTCAGCTGTTGGTGCCTGGAGTGAATGGTGCTGATTGTTTGTTATAAAATGGAAGAGATGCTTTCATTGTTAGAATGCCCAAGTGAGGCTATAGCACCACCTAGTGGTCGTTGAAGATGCTTGTAATGAGTCCCATTCTGGCAGGATTATTGTTCTGGACACTAACCCTGATATGTAATTGTTATCGCAGGACATCATTGATGTCAGTAACCAATTTTTATGGGATAAGAGAACTAATTTGTTGCACATGTAACTTCCACAATTGACCCTCTGACACACTTTTATTTTTATTATCAATTTTATTTTTTGGTGTCTTCTAATTGGTGTAGGCCTAGTTAACGTCTCGGTTGGCCAAGAGTCTGAAGTGCAGGGACAGTGTCTTCATGTTGATGAAAGTACAGACGTTTCCTGCTATAGAATGCCAGTACAATTGCAAAAAATCCTGGTATAGCTGTTCAGACTGCTCAGACTAGTTTTACCTGACACAAGTTTTGCAGGTCAAATAATCGTAGGTGAAAGAGGCATGGGAGATTCTGACGGTAATAAACTCACAGGCTCCGGTTATGATTACATTACTCTACCTCCTCCTGTTAAACTAATCCTGTCCAAAAACAGTTTCAGAACATGTTTGCCCCTCTCTTGTATGAGGGGTATTGTATGTAAATGTTTTTGTTTTTTGACCCCCGTTATTGCAATATTTCATATGCATTTCTCATATTTGTACACATAAGCTATTTTCTGAAGTGCTGACTTTGCCTGCTTGTTTTTGTGCCACTCCTTAGCTTACATGAAGAGGCGGCTGAGCTCCTTGAGTGATGGCCATTCTGTGGACACTGGCTTAGTGGGGCCAGATTTCCACCAGGGCTCCCAGAGTCCTGGACAGCAGCATCTGAAGAAGCCCAGGGTGGTGCTGGGCCCCGAGGAGAAGGAGGCCCTGAAAAGGGCCTACCAGCAGAAGCCCTATCCCTCCCCTAAGACCATTGAGGAGCTGGCCTCCCAGCTCAACCTGAAGACCAGCACTGTCATCAACTGGTTCCATAACTACAGGTCAGCATGGGGCGAAGTAATAGGGGGAAGTTATAGGGGAAGTCATGTGGTTGTGAACAAAGTGCAGTGAAAAAAGACTTCTGTTGACACTATTCTTCATAGGGGATTTGCTATATAATTGAATTTGAGTTAACTGAATTAAACATGACAGGCATTCCGTTTCTATATAAAAAGTATTTCTTTTTGTTGTGTATAATTGAGTTTCTAGTGTTTTATTGAAACTCATTTGTTGGTTATAGTTTATAACCTTATCTATTTAAAAAATGACTGCTCTAGAAAAGTTAATGCAGTTAATTATTCTGACAAATTGTTTTGTATTTTGAGAATGAGAATGAAATATCTCAGGAATGATTCAACCAGCAAGAGCTCTAGTCGCCACCTGGTTGCCCATAAATTGACTCCTGTATTGACTAAATGGATATATTAGACACATTTCATGAAGACTATACTGTATTAGTGATTTGTAAATTAGTACTATCTCTAGACTGTTTCCTGGTACATTATTTTGAAATCAATTCAGTTTAATATGTATGGAAGGCGACTAGGGCCACGTGAAAAATCTGAATTCTGAGATTAATTTTAGAACACGGACAAATTCATAATTATTCTTAGCATTAAGCTCGGAATTCTGATTTAAGAATTCTCAGAATTCTGAGATTAATCTCAGAACTCAAATATTTTTTTTATGTGGCCCTAATCCTCTTCCGTAAAGATGTGTAATGTCTGAGTGAAGTGAGATTGAGGATTTGTGTAGTCTCACTAACCCCATGTGTCTCCCTCTAGGTCACGTATCCGGCGAGAGCTCTTCATAGAGGAGATCCAGGCAGCTGGAGGGGTAGGGCCTGGTAGTGAGGGGGGCTCCCCTTCCCTCCGTGGGTCCAAATCAGGAGAGGGGGACAGCTGCGACGGGACAGAATCTGATGGCACAGTGGAGACACGCCAGGGACTGTCCACTGGCCTGGAGGAGCACAGAGGAGGATATAAAGACCAAGACATGGAGGCCGAGTCCGAGGCAGGGGGCTCTAATAATTCCCCTGCCCAGATAGACTGCTCAGCCGGGCCAGGCTCCAGCTGTGGGCTCTTCAGCCTCACAGAAGCATCCTCCAGTGGCTCTGCCCCTAGTAATAACATCCCAGCCTCTGGCCCTGCCAGAAACCCCAGGGACAACAATCTGCGCAAGAAGAAAGCAGCCAATCTCAATAACATCATCCACAGGCTGGAGAAGGCTGCTAGCAAAGAGGATCCCTCAGAGTGGGAGTTCTAGCTCCCTCTGACCATCCTTCCATCCCTCTCGTCTCATAACCTCACGACCTCTAACCTTGGACCCCTCCTGCTCTGTTCCAGTTGGAGAGTGGACGCAGCCAAAGTCAAGCTCAGCAGCCATTTTTATTACATAGAAGCTTTCCCAAAAGAGGAAAGAAACAAAGAGTGGTTGGCAAAACCCATAAAAAGAAGATATACTGAATTCATAGAAGAACAAAATAAGAGAACTAGTGTCTCTTTTTTTTTTTGTTTTTTTTTTGTTTTTTTACCGAGTTTTGTTTTTGTACTGAGAAAAGCACTTAGCCGTCCTGCTGGCCTCTGGCCCTGCTGTACCTCCCCTATCACCAGCCACTGGTGCACCAGACTGGTTAGTCCTGAGCTGGGGTCTGACCCACAGCTGGGGTTGAAACCTGGACTCAGTAACACAGGCAAGGCCTGACACAGCAGCTGTCACAGTGATAGACACTGATAGATGATAGGTAGAGACAGGAACTCTCTTACAAGAACTCTCACTTTCTTAAAGGAGATTTTTTTCCGCTCTTCTTCTCACCTCCCAAGTGTCCACAAACCTCCCCTCACTCAGTGAGACGCCTCATTTTTCACACTGTAGAGTGACTGTTACAAACCCTTTGCCTTTTTCACTCACTGCGTGCGTGTGTGTGCGCGTTTGTATGTTCGGGGTTGTGTCAGTGTGCACGTGTGTGTATACACACCCAAACGGGGATGTGTGTGTTCTCTTCTCAATGGCAGCATGATTTTTTTTAATCTCACTTCTACACTCTTAAGAGGGTAGTTGAAAGCCTGTCGGCCATGCTGCCATGGTTACTGATGTAAGAAAGATGAACTTTGACCTGTTGTGTCCCGTATCCTATCCTGCTGACAGCCATGTGATGGCCAGAAGGATCTCTAATTCCTCACAAACACGCGCACTCATCTGAAGAGGAAGGAAGGAAGGAACCCTCTTTTTGTCTCCTCAAGCCCTTCTTTTAAGGATGAAGGATGATCTCTTTTTTTGATATTGCAATTTGGTTGCCAATAAGAGATTGCACAGTCTATTGACTCTAAAGAGTACAAAATAGGGAATTTTAGGAAGCATTTTTAATTAGTACAAAATAAGAACAGAAAATAAGAGAATAACAAGTTACTGTTTAAAAAAAAAAAAAGAACACATTAGAATGGAATAATGTTGCGTTGTTGAAATACGATACAATGAATTCACGTAGTACTGTAGCTGTCTGACATGGTGATGATACTATACATGTCTGTTGTTGTTTTGGGTCGTGCACAGCACAGCTGTACCTGGCATTGGACCTGCTGGGTCTGTGTCTGCACCACCAACAAATTTTCTCTGTTCACAACACACATCTTTTATAGGCCAAATCAGGAAGAGTGTGTGTGTGTGTGTGTGTGTGTGTGTGTGTGTGTGTGTATCTATGTCTGTTTGTTTGTGTCTGCGCGTTCGAGTGTGTGTCCTGTGTGCATTTGTATTTGCCTGCGTGTGAGTCTGGGTCGAGGTCAATTCACTTGGAATTAAATTTAGGAAGTAGATTCGCAACTGTAATGAATTTCTTAAATGAAAAATGGCCTGTTTTAGCAAATGGATTGCAATGTACATGATTTCTGTACAGTTTTAATTGAAAGGCCATGAAAGTGAATTCACTCCAACCCTAGTGTGAGTAGTTGCCACTCTCCTCCAGTCTATCCTGTATCCAGGGATGTAAGTCTTTTGCATTGAATTCTACTGTATACACTACAAATTATAAGGCATATCACCTCCTCCCTCTCCCACACAAGCCCTCAGTGCCTGTCAGCCCACTGCCTCCCCTTTGTGTGTGTGCGTGTGTGCGTGCGCGCGCATGTCTGACAATACATGCGCGTGCAGAAGTGTGCGATTGAGGAGTGTTCAGTGTTTCCAATGAGTGGGGTCATATTTCGTATCTACTTGCACACACTACTAGTGCACAACTGACACCCTTCTTTAAGCTGTTTGATGCGTTACCATTACATTAATCTTCTCACAAAGTAGTGTAATACTATGATTTACTGTAGCTTGGTTTTATTGCTATTTTGCATTTATAGTTTGGTTTTTATTCTGCTTATTTATAGGTGCTGTATTTTTCATTTAATGTCTTATCATTTGAGTTGTCTATTTTGTAAGGGATTATACTGTTCCTGAGGGCAAGTAACATTTTTATTAGACGTATAGACTGCCGGCAGTATTGGTTAATATTTACAAAGATGTACTAGTTCTCATTTGTTTGTATATTCATGAATCCTAAAGTTTAGTGTCATTTCAATAGCTTTGAAAAATGTGTTTGCTACAGTTCATGCTCCCAGAGGCATAAAGCTTTTACCACAACAATTATGCTCTTAAGTTGCTAGCTAGAAAATCAAAGGACATATCAAGATCACTGAATATCTGATAGCATATCTCTCATCCTGTTTTCCATGCTCCGATAATGTGTTTTTGGCTGTTTCTTGGGCAAGCCCAACACTAACGCTCAGCAGGACATGCAGCTTTCTTAAGATGGAGTTCGCCCACACAATAATCACATTAACATCATTAACAGGTCCAAGTGTGTACATTATGTCAAAAAGGTCAAATGAAATTACCTAAACTTGAGAACACAAGTTGACTTGAAAGAGGCCATATCTGCCAAATTGAGATTAGATAAGTATACCAGCTAGGAGGTGTGCTATGCCAGATTGAACAGAGATAGCCAGTCTATGATTATGCATTATCTATATAGCAGTCCGTAACAAAGCACTTATTAGGATCTTTATTGAAGACTTACCTAGGACAGGGTCTGTAAACATTACACTAGAGTACGCTCCCAGGATCCTGGGAAATGTATGCCTTTTAAAAATGGTTCTGAACCAAGCACAGGCTCTTATCCGCATCCTAACACTAAAAATAAAACATAAAATGGCTGTGCCCATATTTTCTATGCTATATCTTCTTATCCAGCAGCCCCCCAGTCAGGATATTTCTAGGCATTGCCACAGATAACTGTATGACAGAAAGGGTCATCATATAGTCCTCCACAGAGTTTTTAGATATTTTGAGTAACCATCTGTATTGGTTTCTATCCTAAATCTCCTCAGTTCATCCTTAAGCTCCAGTAGTAATTCCCCTCTCCTGAATTTGCGTCCAGATATATTGGCAACGTATTAAAAGGATAAATACATTAGTTAAATTGGATTTTCTAATGTACTGCATTGTAAAATTCCTCTACCAAGTTTCACTATTCCTGTTGACGACGGATGTAAAACATCCGTCATCTGCAGAGTATTATCTTTTGGACTGTGTGGACTGGACAACCAGTGTGTTTTATGGTGATTAATAGCTACTGTAGAGTATAAGCACTTAACCCATTACCCATTTTATAGCCAGATTCATCAACTCGCCTAGACCATGTGAGATCATCAGATTTGTGCCTTTAACTGCCAAGCAGGGCACCAAACTAGTGATGTCATCAGAAGTAGACTTTAAATTAATACATCTTATTAATTCTGTTGCGTTTTTTCACCTGGTTTGTTCGTATCTATCCCACATTTAGATCTTTGTCCAAATTTATTTCTCACACCCCTCATGATGGTACTTAAAAGCCGACTTTTCTCAACTCAGCGCTCTAAGAGTGAGTTGTATAACTGCTGGAGTACAGTGAAACAGTAAAGGAGAAAAAGGGGTGCAGACATCTGTAGCCTTTTGAACTATTCTTATGACTGACCTGCAGACATGTTTGGTCGGGGTCTTAATTCAGTCAGTTCTCTCAGTTGTTTCCCACAATGCATTTCTTATGTCGTACGTACCTAACTAGCAGCGAAAGGCCAGAGCATTGAATGAAGGAGGAAGCATGCAGACACAGCGTACACTGTAATAACACTGAATTTATTCATAGGGCATTTTGTATTTTTCTGTTTGCGTCAGGTTTGCTGTGACATTAATGGCACTACAGATATTGATTTGGTTGTGTGCCAATTATAACGGTTATCTGGAAAAGAGACCTGTAAATACAGTCGATCAAGTAGCTATTGATTCAATATTGTCACAGTATGCTTTGCTTTTGTTTGAAGGCAGGAGGAGGAGAAGGGACGATTCAGGACTTTTCCATGATCCACAGATATTTTTCTACAAATTTAAATCAGATGATTCTATACACTGTTGAATAACATTGTAAAGGTGTAACAGATGCTGTATATCATATCATGTTTTCTGAAGTTGTAAAGCTTTACTGTATGATCTGTTGAAGTAGTGGTTATTCATTTGACATGTTAGTTGTAATGGAAGCCCGAACAGCAGCACTGGTCACCATATTCAGGAAAAAAAAAAGAAAAACCTCAGATGTTTTTGTAATACTTTTAGAATATATCTTATGAAGTGGGTTTTGTAAGGAAACACTTTCCGAATCAATGGTGCTGTATGCATAGCACACTCAGTAATACATACACACATAATACAGCACAATACACTCATCCTTTAATTGCCCCCCCCCCCCTAGTTTTTTGTTTGCTCACCTCTCATTGGCTACAGCTAATTGTAAGTCTTAAACCATTTCCTCTTATCCCTTCAGTTGTTCTGTTATGCTTAACTATAGGATGAGATCAACAGATCAAATCTTTACTGATAAAAATTTCAGTGAATAGTTAGATTTAAAGAGGAAGCAAAAAGCCAAATAGTGAAGTAGTTATCCACTTCTGTTGAAAGGTTGCTGACAGTTTTACTTATGTTGCTACCTAGCGTCGCCGCTTCAGTTCATCCATAGCTTAAACCACAGTGTAGTCTGACAACCAAATGACTTGGGGTGACCTTTGCCCCCTTGGAAAGCTTTAAGATGCTTGTTGAGGCTTTAGCAAGTTCAGAGTGTTTTTAGATGAGTTCCAACCCGTCATCAACAATGTGGAAGTAATAATTCTCATAACTTCTCCCACTGCTTTTTTGTGAGTGTGTGTGTGTGTGCGGATGTGTGTGTTGTAGTACAAAAGGCTGCATGACTGTAAAGGGATGGTTAAGATGTTTTTGAAAGTCGTTTCCCTAGCACTTCTGTCACTCCTGAGATACTTCTCTCCTTGGGGTCTCCCCTTTTTCATTTTCCTTATGTATCATTGTTTCTTTATCTTTCTATTTACTAAACGTATCATGTTGTTTGTTCTCAGCACTGTAAAACAGTCCCTTCTACAACATTGAAAAGCAATATCACTGTATGAAACGTTCACAATGTATTTGTTATGATTGACATTTGATTCATCATCATTATTATTCACATGCACCCTAGGTGTGATAATTGAAGTAAATCTCTTTTATACAAATACTAATAGTGTGCTGTGGTACATTTATTTTTTGCCTTGTCAAGAATGCTGAACATGTTTGTTGGAAATATGGTCCTAAATGTATTTTAAGAGAAAAAGACAAATGTTTTCTGTTAAACACATGGATGGTCCTGTAAGAAGTATTCTCAGAGAAAGAGATGAGTCAAGCTTGGTAGAAACAGAAATGTAAGTCAGAGTGAGGCATCTTTCAAGGGTTTCGGTGATGTTTTGGATATTGGACTGCTTCTGCTGTTCACAACTGTCACAGGTGAGTTATTGAGGAGACCTGTACATGAAACATCAAGAAAAACTATGAATAACACAAATATCTGTTGAGAAATGGTACCATGATGCATTACGATTGTGTGGACTGGTGTATTTAATGAACCTCTGCCCTCCCCCTTGATAGGCCGCTATGCAGAGCTGCAGGTCGAGTTCTCCGCTGCGGTGCGGACCAGTGCGGAGCAGAAAGAGCTGATCCTGAAGCTGGAGCACGACCTGAGCACCATCCAGTCCATGTCCTCCCTGCCGCGCCCCGACGCAGAGGGGTCAGACCTCAGCAACATGGATAACATCCCCGAACCTATCAAAGAGGCCACTGCCATGTTTACCGGTAGGTCCCCGGACAAGGCAGAGGCGTGTGTGTGTGTAGAATTAGATGGGGTGTGTATATGTAAATGGTCCCATATTATTCAGTTTTGCTGACTTTGTTTTCAAATATATTGTAGCTTGGGATGAGAGAGATAATGTTCTTGATGATGTTTTGCAAATAAACATAGTTTGGTGAAAAGAGTATATATTGAATGAATTTGAAGACAGTCCTCACTGGCAGAACAGTCACAATACTGGTAATACCTGCGTGGAGGTTTTCCAGTTGGCTAGTCAGCTCAAATGCTGCAAACTGGCCTGATTGAAAGGATTATAGTAATGGTTATGTGAGATGAGCCAGTCAAGACCAAGTCCAGTTGGGATGCGTTGACTGGAGTTAGTCCAAAACTGCCGGTTAAAAAAGGATGGAAAATGCAATAACTGCAACCCTCTGGAGATGCAATTAACATGTATGATAACAAACAACCTTTTGTCATATTTTTATTAGTAATTTTTTCGCTTTTATGACTTACTGGAAAAATGCCCTCTTTGACAATCTCTTTGTTGACATTATTCTGGATGTATTTTCAATAAAATTCTTTCTACATCCATTTTGTTTTTAAGGGCCTCTGAGCCACTATATAGTACATTGAATTGATTTCATGGTAAGATACAGTTGCAGCTGAGTTTGTACTGAACAAGAGAGTATTAGCATTAAGGATGTAACATTACTTTTTAAGTGTTAAACAAGTGCCAATTTTAATGTATACCAAAATGGGATAAATTTAACCACCAAAGTCAAATTTTTTACAAAGTCTACATTAAACATTTTTGATTGTATATAATAGGAATAGAGAATTCCTTTGATAGGGCCCCTTTAAAGTGCTGTTTATCTGCCCCAGGTCCAGGCCTTGCCCCTCAGTCTGAGCTGCCTCAAGGCCAGATGGACTCTCTGCTCTCCATCATCTCCAGCCAAAGGGAGAGGTTCCGTTCCCGCAACCAGGAGTTGGAGGCTGTGAGTCACGGTCACACACACACACACACACACACACACACACACACACATACATACATACACACACACACACATTCCCTCTGTTCCTCTCCTGGACATTAATTTCTCATCCATTTGTCCTCCTCCCTGTCCCTTCCAGGAGAGTCGTTCCATGCAGCAGACCATGCAGGCGCTGCAGAATGAGCTGGACAGCCTGAGAGCAGACAACATCAAACTCTACGAGAAAATCAAGTTTCTGCAGAGCTACCCTGGCAGAGTGAGTCAGCTGTGTGTGTGTGTGTGTGTGTGTGTGTGTGTGTGTGCATGGTTTAGAGTGTGTACACTATATGACTGGCTGTGGTTGATTTTCTATGTGTTTCTGATATTGGTTTGGTGGAAACTGAACGCCATTTTGAGGATTAGTGAAGTACTGGAAGAGGTCTTTCTGTTGACTCTCCTGATGTCTCCCCCTGTGCTGCAGGCTGGAGGTAGCGATGACACAGTGATGCGTTACTCCTCCCAGTACGAGGAGAGACTGGATCCCTTCGCCTCCTTCAGCAAGAGGGTGCGGACCACACACCTGCCCCGCACACATACAAGAGCAAATCAACAGACTTAGAGGAAAAATCCACCCGTTTAAAAACAGCTATTGCCATTGTACCTTGCATTTCTGCATCCATTTTGTTGTTTGGTGATGTATTTTTATTATTCCCGCTGATAATTGGCCTAACATAGACAATGTGACATTACGTTAAGATATTTCCAGTGCAGCTGCAGTTTGTTTTGGTGTCAGTCCCTCAGAATCAAAGAGCAAGGGATTTTTTGTAGTCTCACCATTTTGCACGAACATTCAACAATTATACAGGGATAAATCCATCGTAGAAGTGGAAGAGATGAGAATTTCTCCATCGACAGTAGCCTCAATAGACCAGAATGCAATGCAACCCACAAGACATGTTGTGTTTTGAGTAAGGGGGGCGACTGACTTTTTCTCGACTGGAAAAACACTCACTCCACTATCACTCTCACTCCTGCTCTCTCCACCTACACGTGTAACCCACAGCTGAATTCAATAAGTTAAGGCATTTTCTCTGGGGTTTGTTCAAAGTCATTCTGGGAAATGTAGGCACTGAAGTAAAGTAGACGAGGCAGGCTGAGGGGAAAGTGAGTACACCAAAAAAGTTAATTACAAATACTTCATCAAGGGTGGAATGTTCCTTTAATAATAATAATTGTATGACATGCCAACACATTTTTCTGCTGATATTCATACCCAGTGTTGAAGACGGTGTATTTTTGTTGAGACTGACTGTGTTTTGTGGCTGTTAACAGGAGCGTCAGCGTCGATACCTGAGCCTCAGCCCCTGGGATAAGGCAACTCTGAGCCTGGTGAGCCACACACACACACACACACACACTCCTACCTGATGTGTCAGTGCCATTATTTGCCTAATCCTCCTCTTTTGTGCCTTTCAGGGCCGTGTGATTCTATCCAACAAGATGGCCAGGACCATTGCTTTTTTCTACACCCTGTTTCTGCATTGCTTGGTCTTCTTGGTGCGTCTCTTTCAACACCGAGGAGCTCCTGATAAACTGTTAATGGTTTCCATGCTGTCGGCTTCAGTGAAACACATTTTTAACTGTTGGTGTGATTTTTCAGGTGTTGTACAAGACCGCTTGGAGCGAGAGCATCGGCCGAGACTGCACTGCGTTCTGCGCTAAGAAGTGAGTGTTGCATCCTGGAGCTGACTATAAAGCTCTAAAATGTGTCTAAGTTAATATTTCTGATTTTATGTACGTACAGAATGTGTCATACTGCTTTGATTGATCATGTTAACCATCACATGCAAGTACCTGATGCCGGAGGATTCGCTCTGATCTTCTGTGTTTCTCTTTGACTCCCAGGTACTCTGACCACCTCCACCGTTTCCATGAGAGCGATGACAACCTGTAACCTGCCACAGTGATGTCATCACTTCTCAGTGAGACAGGGCTGGTTTTAAGGTCCAAGCAGCGATGTAGGGAGAAACTAATCTGATCTAATGCCCAGAAGGACACACCACATGTCCTGGATAAGAATTTAAGTTCATTTATTTACACTCCTCACTAAGATGGAGCGTTGCAGTTGTTTTTGCAGTAGGTAATAATCTCCACTAGGGGGCAGTGTAGGACTGTCAACTGTACAAAGGGTCGATCGACTCCAAAATCAGTTCTGATGCTTTTCATTCCTATGTTGCTTGATCTTTAATGCACCGCAATTAGTATAAGTAAGTAAAACTGTAACTTGGGGTTCCCTCTTATACTCTTAGATTAATAATATTGAAAGGCAATCATTTATAGTTATATGTAGGATGTGCTGCTGTAGCACAAATTTATTGAAGTTAAGATTCAGTTTATCTTCTTGTACCAAAGGGACCAACACTCTGGTCTTGTTATATTTGTTTCTGCTATACTGGAATCTAGAATTATTAGGGATTTTGCTGAATGAAGAAATAATTAATATAAGATTAATGGTGATACGGTTAACATTATAATTTATGCTTGATTGGAGAGTGTACTGTGAAAGCGTTTGCTTATTCTGTAAAGGGGGGTTATTGAGGAAGAAATAATCATTATACAAGAGATTATGGTGATGGAACAAAACATATAATAGTTATCAGGTTGTTTTTCATTCCTCTGAGCTTCGCCCGACCTGGGATTGACTCAAATAAGTGTAGCAGTGCATTATTAAAACCTGAAATGTGTTGATCATTCGCTGCACAGACACGACTTCTGCCTTTTATCGGTGCAGAAATCATCTAGTTACTGTTCGTGCTTAGTAAGGAGACCATTTGCTCCTAGCCTGATAGATGAGCCACTATAGGTTTACATCAGCCAGTGTGTTTGCAGCAGTAAATTACAATAATAGTTACTGAGTCTATTAATTCTAAAATCCTTTGCGTTATATGATACATTTCCTTGCATGCTTACCTGCTCTATTAATCCTTTTTTGACTGGCATTGCAAATATATTCCAAATAAAGACTATGCAGTAATTTTTTCTCTCTTAATCATTTTTCATTTTAAAATTCTCATTCTGCAATGTATGTATTATTGAATATAATGAAGGCTGGATAAAAAGAAATAATCACTTCTTCAAGGTGTATGGTGGGTTTATAGTAGTGGATGATCTCTGTTCATAAGAATAGGTTCACACTTGGCAGCAAGGAGATTTTAACTATGTTCAATTCAATGTTAACAATGGTCTTAGATTTAATTAAATGTTACAATATCCTCACTGTGTCCAGAGTTAAGTCATGATAGTGAGGGACAGTCTGGGCTGATATAATTAAAGCACATGGTGGGGAAAGGTCTGGTTAACGACTGACCCGAGATGAAGGGGACGGGCCTGACTAACGTCTGCACCAAGGAACACATGGAGGGACAGAATGTGATTATCAGTGTGTTGGGTCTCAGCAGTCCCAGTGATGGCTGGCTGCGTCTTAGTATGACTGAATTAGACTGCATTATTCATGAGAGGCCTCCCCTTAAAGAGCACCTCAGCTCACAGCCTCTCAGTTAGCCATTAAAGAGTAACGAGACAGGCAGACCACAGACACACACACACACATACACACACTTCCTCCTTCAGTTTTTCCCCCTATCTTAAACCCCTTTTGTCCATCAATCAGAGCGGACCTCAAGCTATCTCAGCACAATTACAGCCTCACTCCATCCCCTAGAGATCCATTCACCTTTCACCCCAAAGTTAGATCTAGTACACACACACAGACACACACACACACACACACACACACACACACACACACACACCTTTTACCATTCCTGCCATTGTGCCTCCCCTCTCCTCTCACCAGTCTCCCTCCACCCTCCCTCCATAGCTCCATATTCCCAGTCCCATGCTCCTCCAGCTGCCCATTGACAGCTCCATAAATATTAACAACCTCCATCTGTGGGATAACAAAGGTCTTAAGTGAGTCTAATGGCTTGATGTTATTTTTACTGCACTGGTTGGGTCATTTCAAATGCACTGGTCCTTGGATGGAGAGGGGGAACTGGAGAGCGTTCTTCCTATCAACATGGCTATGTTGGTGGTGTCAGCAGTTTCTTTTGCCTTGTCATTTTTGTTTGTTTGATGCCGTTTCCAAGGAGCAAATGCCATCCTTCAGTGACTGCGAATGACTGAAGAGGAAGAGGAAGAAGGATAATTTCATCTTTGATTCAAGCTCCAGATTGTTCATTTTCATCAGGCATTCAGCAGAGGGCAGTAAAGTTATGTTTTATTATGAGTATGAATTATTTAGCTGACTCTTGCTGACTCTAATCCCTCTGTCTGTCTGCCTGCCTCTGCTCACAGCATCGTTGTCTTTCTCTGTCTTTTCCTATGTGTCCTCTTGTCTATCTTCCCTCCTCGTTTTGTCTGAGCCCAAGTCAGCATAAAATATGCTCCAGTATGAACTTTTTGCCTTCTGTTGTTGTCTGCTAGAATCAACTGTGTCATCAAAATCGTCCCACTGCCGGCTTTGGATTGAAGCAATTTTTGCTGTCAAATTAAATGACTGAGCTCTTGATACAATGGCTGACAGCATGCTAGAATTAAACACAGTTATGCATATGTTATGAAGCTGTACATTTGTATTATTTGTAAGCATCAGAGCCAAATTGACCGTACACTTGTTTTATTATGATGGGATGAGAAAATGCTCTATATGTATATTTATGTAGAATTTACATCATCAAGTCCTATCCTTGAATAATTATTTGTACAGTATATAGCCTTATACTCATAAACATCCCAGACTGGGGCTTTCACAGCTTAAATTCACTATAATGTTTGCTGAATGAATGAAATGAGAGCCCAGTTGTTTCCAGTGGAGCCTCTGGGCTGCAGATCAGTCCTGTAGAGAGGAGTTATGTAAAAGCTCCGTATGAATTCGGCTTCAGCTTGGCAGGTAAGGTTTTTCCCCCAGACAGACATCCTTCCCATTCAGAAGCATCCTCTTCATTCATTTCTCGGTGGCTGTGAAAATCTCATTCACTGCATTCATTGAACTAACACACCATTCAAGATTTTTCTCTTTTGTGTCGCTAAGCACCTCAGACCATAAACGGCTAAAGACTGTTGCATGGATAGAAAGACTGTGTGGGTGTGTGTGTGTTTGAGGGGAGGATTGCTGAGGGAATTGGGTGGGGGAGGGGATTGGGGGGTTCATCATTCATTTTATTTTGGATAAATCATTCAGTAACATTTCTGCCACTCCTAATCCCCTTTTGAAACTCTCTCTCTCTCTCCCTAACTCTTTCTTTCTCTCTTTCCCTCTCCTCTGTCTCTGCATGTAGTCGGTTTTGCCCACTGCCCCCCTCCCCCCCCTGTCCTCACCCCTCCACCCCCATGGGTGTTGCTATGGAAACAGGCCTCCTCTGTCAGGTGGCTCCATGCTGAATGCTCCCCTGCGCTCTGATTCGCTCTGACATCGTCTGGCTGAATCACTCGTCCACGTGTTCCCGGCTCAGCCAATCCACATCCAGAGAGCGGCACCCGTCTCCTCTGCCCAAGAGCCACCCAGCCCTGCTGGACCCCCTCGCGGAGAGCGGGAGACCAACCCCTCACCTCCCCTCTCCTCTCCTCACCCCCCGCCCAGCTCTCCTAGGGAAGGTGATGGGAAGTGACTGTGGATTTGGATCATGTTCATTCACAGACAAAAGATGTGAATGTACGGTCATTACCAGACAAAACCATGTTTAACATATTCAAGATATATTATTCACAGATTAGGCTGATTCCATTCTAACCAGATTAACATTGTGCTTTTTCTTCCTTAATGTTGTTCCCAATCTCATTAAATTTGTGTGGTGTCTTGTGGGCATATTATAGCCTAAATGTTTTTTTTATCATTTCAATTTGAATCCTTATTTGGCTGCTATGTGCCCTAATGCAGAATAAAGTATATTGGCAATGTCTTTGCAGCACAAGACAGATTCCTGCAGCCTCTCCTTCCTGTTGTTTGTTTCCTTGTGTTGTTTACAGTGTCGTTTATAGTGTGGTTTACTGTGCTATCTTGGGCCGAGCTCCAGAGGAGCTCAAATGACATCATCACACGCATCACGCACCATCTCCTGCCAGCTCAGTGGGAGATGCAACCTCAGGTACAGGGTGACACAGAAAACACACACACACACAAACACAACAACAACACTTGCTGGCAGGTCATCTGACCACCCTGCTATTTCCTGTCACCTCACTGAAGCAGTTGTGAGTGAAAGTGGGGATGACTCAGCTGACAGACTGACGCATCTGTCAGTATGTTGAGATAGAACTGGAGCTGCCTTGTGGAAACTAGTCAGTGCCTTAACACATACACAACCAAGGCACAAATTGTGTGTGTGTGTGTGTGTGTGAGAAAGAGAGAATTATTTCCTCCTGCACTCTTTAAAGTGAAGTGTTCAAAGTGTATTGATTTTTGATCAGTTAACTATGCATCATTCAAATCCCTCAGGGGCAATGTAGGAGTTTCGCTCTATTCCCAATATCTATCATATCTTTTGCTTCTCCCTTTTTCTTCTTCTTTTCTTTCTCTGGTAGACAAGTCACCATGCCTTCCAATGCTTCCCACTGCAATGCACACACACCAGGGTTGGGGCCATTCATGAAATGAATTGAGAATGCATGGTAAACTCCAATTCAATTGCTGGAGTTGGAATTGGAATTTCACCCAGCTCTAAGGAAACAGAATTGAATTCCATTAAATTCCAGTTAAAGAAATCAAATACATTCAATCATAATATATGTATTACAATTACATGTTATGCAGGATCAGTTCTCAGCATTTTCAGCACTTTGTTGTTGTTGATACTCAGTATAGATAATATATACTACATGTAATCTCAGATATGTGGTAAGAAAGAACAAAAAAACAACCAATTCCTCAGTTGAATTGGAATTGATCAGTTCATTCATGAATTGTCCCTGATGCACACGTGTATACATTGACAGATTTCTTCGGTATGAGAGGCAGAGGTGTGGGATCTGTGCCATGTTGAGTACGGCAGCTGTTTCAAAGGCCAGAAGTGTGTCCTGCAGGCCCTCATCAGGAGACAGTGAGGGCCAGCGCTTATTAAGGCCTGCTGACACATTGATCCTCAAACAGCCCCAGGAGGCCAATCTCCATCCACCACTTTAGATGCTTTCACAGGAAATCAACTCAAAAGCATCTCTCAAAAGCATCTCTGTTTTCCTTTTCTCTTCCAGCCCCCCACCCACCCACCCTCCTGTCTCACCCCTCTGAAGTCTAAATATAAATATTTGAACTCCCGATCGATGACGCCCACCGTGGAGGCCGCATTGTTGGTGTGCAATGTTACGTTATGGCTTCGTGCTCAGCCATCGAACTGTACTGTGTGCCTGCAAAGAGGAAGAAATTAAAAAGTTTCTTTACACGACTGGAAACAATGACCTTCGAGGCGAGATGGGAGGAAGAATGAAGAGCGGGATGAGCTGCTGGCTGGGAGGAGGGAGTTAGACACGGAGGGGAGGGGAGGGGAGGGGAGGGGAGACAACAGAAGTGGTGTGGGTGAGACAGTGTGGGGTCGGAGGATGAGCAGGAGGCTGAGGCGGCCCCCCTGCCCCCTCGAGGCTCCCGTCGATTCATCCTTCCGGCAGGAAGTGTGTGAGGATCAATATGAAGCGGAGGTCTCTGAAGAGAGAGGGGGAGAGAGAGAGGGAGCGAGAGAGAGAGACCTCGCCCAGCAGTCTCTTTTGTTTCATTAACCAGCCCCAGCTCTCTTCCAGGTTTGAATAGAGAGTAATGAGCCCAAAGGTTTCTGTCGTCATCAGCATCATAATCATCACTGATAATAGAAACAATGATGGAGCCGCTTCTTCCAAAATGACTTGACCATTATTATTGTTTTACGGCCCTAATCTGTAACTGCGGTATTATATATTTGTAGAAAATTGAAAGATTGTTACCTCACTTCTAGCTCTATTTTCCCCACTCAGAAATATATAAAGAAAAACTGACAGTTAAACATATATTTTATATGTATTTTGAGGCTATGAAAGGTTTGTTAACATGTCTAATTATTACAAACACAACACCCTAGGAAAAGAAAACTGTATTCTGAGTTATGATTTGTTCCAAAAGTGTATTTTTCATGTAGAGGTCAAACTCTCATGTGAATATTCCCAAAATGTAGAGGGTCAAATAAATTCCAGATTGCATCCTTAAACTCTTCTTTAACCAAGCAAGTCAACAAGGAGCACATTCTTCTAGTAGTTGTAGTGCAGATCCACTTCAACAGGGGCATCAAACTGGCAAACTTCCAGTCACAAGCTTTTGTTCAACCATTTGGCCGCTGCTGCCATCATTATTTACTCACATCTTGGACTGGCTATTAGTTGAGCTGCCTAATGAGGAAAGGATTTGGAAAGTGAGCTCACTGTCTGGCAGCACCACGCCGAAGCAACCCTGCAGCGGCCGGTTTGGCAGAGGACAGGTAATGAGAGGAAGTGTTCTGGTTTCTAGATCAGCTTGTCCCTTCCCACTAACACCTGTCCTCACTCTGACCAGTATATTTAGTCCTTAGCCCCTGCATGAACGAGCGAAGCCAATCCTCTCAGAGAGGATTAGTAGTAAAGGTGTGCCACGCTAGAGTCTTTGTAGCACTCGCCAAACGGTAAACATCATCGAGCCACATGGCAAATCTTGTTTGGCCACGATAAACAAGACATACGTAATGGTGTCAGTCTAAGCTCTTTGGGCACATTCCTGGATAGTAACATGCAGGGTAAATGACAGTGCTGTTGGTAGGAATGCGACTCTGTTGTGTGCCTTATCATTGGTTAGATTAGATTAGAACATTTGAATATCCCCAGTGAGGCAATTTATTGTTTAACATAAAAAAACAGTTATAATATTTGCAGCATCACAGCTAAACTGCATATGTCATAACTGTCATAATGTGCTTTTAAAAGGTTCATGACATGATCAGCTGTCCATTCAGTCCGTTCAGCTGAGTGATGGATGATGGTCTGTTCCTGATGGTCTGTGAGCATCTGAACCTGCTTCTGGATGGGAGAACCTGAATTTCATGGACGGTGGGAAATTTCAGTTTCCATCTTGTCTGCTTTTTTTTTAGGTCAGTTCAGTCAAGCTCTTGATGTTCGCATATGACTTTACCAAGTCTTGACTGTCTTTCCCTGGTCTGCTGCTGTGTGTGACCTTGGCACCGCCATACAAACAGACCAGACAATAAGCACTGAATATTATCAATAAAGAACCGGAAGAAAAACCCATTACAGTTACTGTCTGTTGCTGTAAATGGCTTCAGAGTAGCAGTGTTGGGAGCAATAAGTCTGATTTATTTTTATGACTCCATGGTTTCAGTCACCTCTTCATCAGATTGTTACATCAGGAATCAATAACGCATTTCTGGGTTTTGACTATTCTTTCTGTCTCTACTCAAAAACATCAAGAGTTGTGGCCTAGCTTATCTACCCTCTCACAACACAAAGGTCAGAGGTCACTGATCTAAGCTCATCAACTCTGACAATACACAGAGCATGGAGAAGAGCGTATAGACTTTTGAATCAAGATAAGCGTGTGTGTGTGTGTGTGTGAGTTTTTCCTGGTCCAGCTGGTTGGACTCCTCCTCCCAGAAGCCCCCAGTGAGCAATTTTCAGAGGAAGGTCTGAAAGAACAATTATAGTGCGAACACACGAGGAAGAGTCTGGCTGGTTCATTCAGCAGTCAGTCAATAATGTTGCTGTGTGTGTAGTGACCAGCTGCCGCATCCACTTGAATGTATGTAGGCCCACCGGTATGAGTCACTGCTCGTGCTCGGCGTGTGTGTGTGTGTGGGTCATTTCTCTCTTTTTCTGTCACTCACTCATTCATTCACTAACACACACAAACACACCCACACACACACACACACACACAGGGCCTCTACTTGTGAGAGTGGCAAGTTTGGCAACAGTAAGGCTGTGGCTCCTTTAAGGCCAATCGTCGGTGGCTGTTAAATAGATCAGTGACACACACACACACACACACACACACTCTCTCTCTCTCTCACTCAGTCACTCGCACAAGCACACTGTCACACACATTCACTGCTCACATGCACACATACCCCGAATGATGGAAGCTGCGGTCAAGTTAGCCAGAGATAGACAGAATAACACCTGATTTATCCTTCAAAATAAAAGCCTTAAAATGAGGGGAGACTAAGTACTAAGTATTAGGGAGTGCGGGGTGCCAGAAATAATTTCAAAATACTCAGTGGAACCATTATAATATATGGAGTGAAACACAGGGCATTTTATTTATTCTGGCTGACTGGACCTTGGGTACCGGAGCTCCTGAGTCCCTTTTGTCTTTAGGAACAACAGTTGTGCCAGAGTATGCTATCCATCCTTCCAAACTGTCTTGTATGTTATCGCTGTCAGATGAAAACGTTATATCTCTAAAATGTCAGCTAAGCTGTCAGTAAGAGATAAATACAGTCTTTTTTTGTAGCTTTTGTAACTCAAACTTAGATATATCCAATGGGATTTGAAAGTTGATTATATGAGTTGCGAGGTTTTCACAGGACAAAAGTGATATGTTATAGGCCTCCATAATCACACATAGGCCCACACATAACTATATGTGTAGGCTCTTTTAAATAGTTGCTATTTCATTGCATTTATAATACCGCTGCTTTTGACATTATTATCCCTATTGTAAAATATAATAATAAATAATTTTTGTGAGGCCCCTTGAGTATTTTCGCTCCACCTGAGATGAAACCCTTGCTCCGCCACTGATGTGGCCAACATGAATAGATATATACAATAGGTATGTATGTACAGTATATATATATTATGAATATTTGCTGTGAAAAGGATTTTTTGCAAGAAAAACCCCCCATTGTATTTTCATTTACGATTGTACTTCAATTTACAGATTCCTCCCTACTTAGTGGTCATCAATAAGGCTTTTATTTTGAAAGTTATAAACGGAAGTAGTTTTTTTTATTTAATTGTGGCTGGCTTGCCACTGGTCCGTGGAGTCACACAGCCAACGGTGCAGCACAGTGCGTCGAGCAGGGAGATGGAGAGAGCGCTGCCAGGCTGCCAGCGAATATAACAAGAAACCATTAGAGTCGGAGGGAATAATGTTTGATTCTCGGTCTTGAACAGAAAACATCAACAGCACAGCCGGGTTTGCCTCACCGACATCAGCGTCATGCAACCAATCCTGTATTGAGGTGAGCGCTGCTGCTGCTGCTGCTGCGTTTTATTTCTTATTTAGCGCGTCTACACCATCCTGACGTTTATGAAAGCTGTTCACAATCCAAGTCGACATTTTAGAGACCTGTTTCATGCTCTCAGTCCCGTCGGCCTGTTATTAATATGAAGGGAAAGGGCGAGCATCCTCAGCATCGTGATTTAGTGAGGGCAACAACAGCCTCCAGGTGCTGAAGGAAAGCTTGTGTGTTTTGGTGTTAAACCCGATTCATCCCGCAGCCTCGGTTCTGAAACATAATTGAGAATTGGCTTTGACTGTTACAAGTAAAATCAGATTAATAGCAGGTCATTTTGAACAGAGGGGCGGCAGAGTGTTTGGATGCGCCCTGAGAGGCTTCATGGATTGGGGGTCGCGGTAAGAAGGGGCTTTTCCGATAATCCATTTAATAGCCTTGAGGGAGTAAAGACTGGTCAGTCATAACAGCGAGTCACAGGACGGATCAGGGGCCTTGATGTTTACACGGGGATGATCCAGATTCAGTGCCGACCCGTGAGTCTGCGGGCTCCCATTCATTTTATTCTCCGGATCCGCTCTCTCTCTCTGTCTGTCTCAACCATTCAGCAGGAGGCTGCTGCTGTTTCCCATTCATGAAGTCCAGTACGCAACCTGTACCACGATCCTGCCGCTGGCTTTAGGCTTTCTGGGCCTGCAGCAGACCCGCTGTAGCCCTGCTATTGACTTTTCTCTCATGTGTCTTATTATAACATGATACAGTCATTTAACAGATAATAGTCCTGCTGTTTTAATAGGCTATGAGTTTATAGGCCTGCTGTTTATAGGCCGGCTCTCCTGACGAAAATCACTGTAATATTCTGATAATATTCCTTGAAGTGTGTCTGTGACATTCAATAGAGAGTTTTTAGGGACCAATATCGGAGGGTTTTTTTATTGTATTGTCCTCCTTATGGTATGACTATAATATTCCTGTAATATTCCTATATGTACGTATAGTTTTGCTGTAATATTAGCCCTCTAAAATGTATTATAGGATTATTGTAGTTATTTTACGAGGGGTTATTCAGAACATAGCTGTGCGCTATATATGATAAGTACCAAGAGATGCCAGACCACCCAGTGTTTTACTGATAGGTGTCAAATATGAGGCTATATTTTTGTATCCGACTGAATTAAAAACCCATCTATTTCAGTAATGCGTATGCTGAAATAGGTCCTGAATCTTCCATGCCATCCACTTCTGTCCTCCGTGTTTAAGCCTCCTCTCCATCTCACATCGTGGCCCATGGTCATCTGTGAAATTAGTTAGACCCAGTGGGTGAGAGACAGGAAATGGAAGTCAGTGGCGGGAATGTGCATCTCCCACGCGCTCCATCCTTTATCACTGGCAGCCATATGGATGCCTAAGCTCGCTCAATATTTACATTGTCACCGCTTGCCTGAGAGCCTGCGCCTGCCTGTAGAGGACACGCTAATTAGTGTGTTTAATATCTGTGTGATGAGTCCCTGCTACTCACATCATTAGAAGTGGCTTGGAAAACCCATAGGCACACAGGTGGGCACTTATCAGCGCTGCTCAGGTGTGCCTGCATCTAAGTCTGTGTGTGTATGTCTGTGTGTGGGTGTGTGTGTGTGTGTGTGTGTGTGTGTACTTATGGTTTGGTGATGTGGTAGTCAGGAATGCCAATTCTCTCTCTTTTCATCATGTCTGACTTCCTATCACGGATTGCATCTGTCTATGTCCTCACACACACACACACACACACACACACACACACACACACACACACACACAGATACAGAGGCCTTATGTAGCTGGGTGTATCAGTGGCTGGATCTGTTCTCAGTCTCCTCCTGGCCGCCTGTGTACCTTTCATGCCGTCTGCCTGTGCTCATCATCTCTACTCCAGTACCCTTCAAAGTAGAAACGGGTCTATTGGTCTCCATTCTGTCATTGCTTGTGACTGATAAAAACGGCTCCAGACAGCATTCAGCTGTCAGGGAGAGATGGGGTTATCAGTGGCCAGGTCAAAGGTCAGTGAGAGGCCTCTCTGATGAGGATGGATCCAGAAGCAGGTGAGGGGGGGGGGGGGGGGGGGGGTTATTATTGCCGACCCCTGCCTCTGCTCTTTCTCCTGCTACTATGTCTAATCCCCCCTTCCCTCATCCCACTCCTCCACCTCCTCCTCCTCCACCCATCGCTCCCTCCTGGGATTCTTATCGTCTGTCTACATCTCCTCCCCACTTCTGAGCTGCCGCTTCTTTTCCTTTCCGCTTCCATCATCCTTTCCTTTTCTTCTGTGTTAAAGCTAGGTTCCTTTGTTTCATTCTTTCTTTCTTGTTTTCTTTTTTGTTTTCTTTCTTGCTTTTTTGCTTTCTTTCTTCTTCTTCTTTCTTCTTTTCTTTCTTCTTCTTCACACACTTGGATGCCTACTGTGATAAACTGGCTCTTGACTTCTTCAGGTGAGTCAGTCTTAGTCAGTGTGACTTCTCCCCTCTGTCAACATCTGTCTTTGTCTCTGTCCCTGCGCCTCCTTCAGTGTGTCCCCAGAGTCACCGAAACAAACATCATGCTGATATCTGCATCTGTATAATCTAATCTAGGTCTGCAAACACTCTTAAATTTAAGTTGAATGTTTGTTAGTAATTGGGTTTTCCTTGCTGCCCTGATCCTATCTATGTAATTATCTTATTGTACATGCTTTACAGTAATACTTGGACATGCATGAACAATGTGTTAAAATCATTGTGTATGTGTGTGTGTGTACACGGGAACAGACACACACGCCTATAACAATGCACCTGTTGTAATTGCCACCATTAACGCAGTAGAGGTTTAACTATCTTCTGCTGTAATAGATAGCCGGCCTGTGTGGTGGAGACGATGCTTTTTGCGTCCTTAAACGTCTTCAATCCACATTTTGGCGCAGCAATATCTGAATCTTATATAATATAATATAATTAATGGATTCAAATAAAGCCTTTAAAATATGTGTACGTACAGCGCTGTACTGTACGGAGTGTGCTAGCTGTGTGCTGTACACATGACTGGAGCAGGCTAATCTTAGAAAGCATGGCTGGGCCCAAACTCCCTGGGGTGGGAGCACAACATCACCAATCATCCTCATCAGCCAATCAGAGAGGGTATATGCTGCTGCCATGGAACTCCTCACAGCCAATGTGTGTGTATGTGCATGTGGATACTGGAATCTACATGTTAAACTACACGTGCAATGCTTATCTCAACGAGTGCATGAGATATATTAATGTATGTGTATATCCAGCTTTGGACAACCAACCCTTGTCTATCCGTTGTGGTTGGGGCTACAGTATCATTTTCTCAGTAGCGCCATATCACTACCCACAACGCCGCGGTATTAATCAAGCATATGTAATGCCTGGCTTTGCACAGTTCAGTCCTATGGGTGCTGTGCGAAGGACATGGGGTGAATGGATCTTGTACAATGTGTTTTGCAGGCTGCAGTAGATAGCTTCTCCCTACACACGGCAACGTCTCTTTCCTCTCCTCCCCGGTCAGTTTACTGTTACAGACAGAACTCCCAACCATCTGACAGAGATATCAGCCCCGCTCCCCAGGGGAAAGAAGGAGGAGGAGGAGGAGGAGGAGGGGGTGGGGGGGCACAGTAGTGGTAGATTTTACAACAGATAGGGAAGAGAGAGGGAGGAAGGGAAAGAGGGGAACAAGGCCTGCTGGATGGAGGTGAAAATGTTCCCCCCAGTGTTTTTCTCCTGGTCCATAGTTCGGTGTGTGTGTGTAAGGAGGCGTGGAGCCGTGGGGATTTGTGAATCGACAGGGTGCCTCTAGTTCTGGAGTGTGTCTCCCCTCCTTTATGCTCCCCTTGTCTCTCCCACCTCCACACACACACACACACACACACACACACACACACACACACACACACACACACTGATTGTTTTAGCAGCTGGCCCATGGAGCAAAAACATGACCCCTCTCTATTCCGTACTGTATCGCAATCCCCCTCCTCACTCTTTCCTCGTTGCTTTCACAAGCTCGCTCTTTCATTCGTTTCCCCACACACCAGTCTTGTTTTCTCTTCTTATATCACTGCTGCGCTGTCTCTGCCAATCCTTTTCGGCACCTTGCTTTCTACCTCTGTGTGCTTTGCAGTACCTAGTTGGCTACAGTGTACTGAGCCTCAGAAAACCCTAATGCTGTCCACTTCCTCCAGCGTCTCACGGCTTGAGTTTCAAGCTGACTCGGTGAGTGTGCTTGCTTGCGTGTGTGTCTGTGTGTGTGTGTGTGGGTGTGGGTGCGGTGTACAGTCAGTTCAGTATCCTTGAGAAAGGCACATCCTCATCTTTGCGGAAGGGCAGAGGTTTGAGAAATGCACCTCATTGTGTGTTGTTGTTTTTCTGCTGAATGAGTGGAAAGTTGGCCCAGTGCAGGTTTTTAAATAGCTGAATGGGTATTGACTGCCTCACAGCCAGCACACTCTCACAGGGGAAACAGGCTAATTATTACAACACTTAGTGATTGCCAGTTTAGCTTGATAACAAATCTCGCATGACATGAAGAATGAATGAGTGGATGGATGTTTGGATGGCTGGATGGTTTATGAATGAAGACGACAGCACCTCAGAGTGAACAGGTATATTATCTTCTCTCCATACATCAAACACGCTGTGCATCCAACAATGTTAAGACCTTGGGTTTATGTAAGCATATTTCTACTGGTCTATGTAGGTCTGTTTCTCTCTCTATCTCAGTGGGAGTGTGTCATCAGTTTGTGGATAAGAAACCCTGTCAGTCACAAATCAAACCTCTTAGGCCGGCTTTCTCAGCTGCGAGTTGTCGAAACGCGTCAAGATGTATTTCTGTCTTCTGGCGACAGGTTATGAAAGAGCTCCCATCTCAGGACCTTCGGTCGTGATTCAGCCTGCATGGGGGGGGGGGGGGGGGGGGGGGGGGGGGGGGGGGGGGGGGGAATGTGGGAGAAAACAACAACACAATGTTGCTCATTCACGTTCCTACACTGTTCGGCCAACCCAAGCAGAGCGAGAATCTCAGAAATGTCATGTATCCAATCAAAACAGCCCAACTGGAGACCCTGCCACCCCCTGCTGCACACCATGTAAAGGAGTATGATTTGGGACGCTGCTAAAATAACTGCACTATAGAGACTTTGGATTCCTGTTCAGTATCCTGAGTGGGACATCCAGGCAGATAAGGGAGATATTTTGTTCGCCTTTATTCCCACTGAAGACTTCCTTTATTATTCTCTCATCCCACCCTTTCTTCTCCTCACCAGTCCCTCTATCCATCACAACATTCCTCTGAAATTCTTTGCGACTGGATTTTTTTTTATCTCAGCAGCATAGCAGGGTTTCCTTCCATCCTGAGATGAGCTAAGAGATGGTTCTTCAAAGAGCTGGGACTTCTGTGTACTCCTCCTTATCGTACCCCCTCTCTCTCATCTGGCATCTTGTTTGTTGCAGATCTGTTGGTTCTCTAACACCGGGAGGGAGAGAGAGAGGGAAAGAGAGAGAAAAAGAGAGAAAGATTGGCTTGTACTTGAATGTCTATGTCAGACTTAATTCTAAGAGGGACCGGAGAGTTTTGCGCTAATCCTTTATGAAAAGACAACCCACACTGATGCTTTTGAAAGTGACAATAAAGCTTGCTTGCATGAGACATTCCAGGGAACTATGCAGTGTAGACTTGTGTGTGTGTGTGTGTGTGTGTGGATTGGTTTGCAAGTGCGAATTCAGGAGCATTTCAAAAGAAAACAATGAGCGCATATTGTGACTGAACTGCCAAGAGAAGCCCAGCAGCTCTGAGAATAAGCTTTCACAGCTTGGGGAGCTCGAGTGTTGGCCATCTCCATGCTTATGTCACCCGGCCTGCCTGCTGAGAAGATATCCTTTTATCTGTGTGATTGTTTGGGCCCCACAGAAACCAGTAATCAAACCAACATGTGTTTGATTGTGCAGCACTCTCAACCGATGCTAATCTGCAACTGTATTACTCAGCGAGGTGCTGACGGGATGAAAACGGCCCTTTGGATGTTGCTGGATGTGGTGTGGTTCTGGTCGTGCCGTGTGTTAGACCCACACCGCAGACCGTAGAGAGTTTTATCAGTGATGTGATGCGGTTTGGCACCGCTTGGCCCTGATGCGGCCTGGAGAGGGAGGCGGCACTGAGGACTGAGTCATACGCACACTGGGGAACAGAGGAATGGAAGGATGAGTGGGTCTGCGTGAGAGGAGGAGAGCAACTGTGGTCTTTGTTCACGGGTTAAAAAAAAAAAAACTCATTATTCAGAAGAACAACAGTGAGATAGACGGGAGACTAACAAAGAGAGCGGCTGCACGATCGCTCCCTGTTAATTCCAAATTGCTGTTAACCTGCTCTGACAGAACATATTTCAAGATAATTCAGATAATCCGAGGGCTTGTCAGAAAGCATCATTTGGTAAATGCTCGCAATTGTTGGAGACTTAACTTTCTGGGTGATTTCCTTTTGATCCCTCTTCATATTGACTCTGTTGGTAAATGGTTTTCAAGCCTTCACGACATGCCAACCCTGCTCATAATCTTGAGCTGTCACAAATTCAGGATTCTTCAAACTGAATAAATTCCAGCCAGTGGGACTCAAACACGGTGTGTTGGGGAAAGGAAACAGGGTTTTTGGGGGTGAAAACTAAAAAATGCACCGCTGTACTGTGTCACTTTGAAAGATGTTAAGATGTGCAGGTTTTATATGATAGAAGGGGCAAGGCAGCTGGTGGGATTTTGATATAAAATATATAGTCATTCTTAATTTCATTGAGACTTTAATATAATGACAAACACAGCCCCGCTCAGCATTCTGCTTCATTCACACATCCTTTATTCCTTGCACCGTCACACAGGCCGGCTGTTCCACAACCGGCGTATGTCTGGTCCAAAGCCAATTACATAGACACATACTGCCATAATTTGTCTCTCCATTTTTGACCTTTCCATTGATTCCATCCATAGTAACGCTGTGTTCTCCCCCCCCCAGCCTCTCCCAGGTGGGTTGGCATGGCCCAGTGATGAACGGAGCGGTGGTGCCCGGTAGTCCGGAGCTCTCCTCCTCGTGCCCACTGCCTGACTGGCGAGAGTTCTGCGAGCTCCACGCTCGCGCCTCCGCTGCCGACTTCGCCCACAAGTTCCAGCGCTTCCTGTCAGAGAACCCGTGCTACGATTCGCCCGGCGCCGATGCCAGCTTCTCACAGCACTTCGCCCAGCACTTCCTGGAGTGTTTCTCGGCAGCGCTGACCCAGGCCCAGAACCAGGCGTCCTCGCCGGGGGAAGACGGCTCCAACGCACCACCCAAGTACAGCATTGTTCCTTTCCTGGGCATCCAGGGCTGCCCGCTGTCCTACGGCCACGACCTCTACCAGAGACGCAAGGACGCCGGGGCCTCCAGCGAATCCCTGGACAGCATGGACAGCGGAGGAGGAGGGATAGAGGGAGGAGGCAGCGGCACCGCCTCCTCCAGAGGCCCCCAGCCGTCCCACAAGGTGTCCGCTCTGGGCCAGTCCCGCAGCTCGGAGGACGTGTCGGTAAGTCACCCCAAGGCTCGCTTCAAGAAGGGCTTCTCCCTGAGGAACATGAGTCTGTGCGTGGTGGACGGGGTGAAGGAGATCTGGCACCGACGGGCCTCCCCCGAACCCGACGCTCCTCCAGGAGCCAGGAAGACTAATGGGGGAGGAGGAGGAGGAGGGGAGGCGGGGGGAGAGAAGTGGTCCCAAAAGCTGCGCCTTCCCCGGGGCTCGCAGGGCCACAAGGCTGAGCTGCTGGAGATCCAGAGGGAGGGGGCGCTCAGGTACATGGTGGCTGACGACACAAACTGTATGGGCGCCGCACAGTGGCAGAAGTGCCGCCTGCTGCTCAGGAAGACCAAGAGGGAGGAAGGAGGGGAGAGGTTCCTGCTGGAGTTCTATGTGCCACCCAAGGTACGGACACACACACACACACACACACACACACACACACACACACACATATAGCGGACGGTTAGGCAGAAGAGTATGGATTCCAGACTGTAAACTGGACTAAGCTAAAGGCATAGAGGGACTATTTCATAAATTTGAACCTTATAACCCAACCTCTCTGAACCCAAGTCACACAGACTTAAGTCCAAACACATACACACACACACATGCACACACACACACACACGCACACACACACTCGTGCGCACACACGTACGCACATACACACCACATTTGTCTATATGGGATTTCCAGATCATTGCCCCTGACCTTAAGATGGCTATGAGGCTGTGCAGCTGAGTGTGTGTAAATCTGCCACTGTCCTTTGATCATGGGTGGTGGGGATGAGGGGACGAGGCCGGGGAGAGGGGGAAGGACAGGTGGGAAGCAGGACAGGGAGGGGGAGGAGCTGATATAGCGGAAAAGAGCGAGACAGCGACGGAGAGAGTGAGAGAGAGATAGAGAGAGGGAGGGAGAGAGAGAAGGGATTACATTGATTTCTATGAGGGTTATACATTGCGTAGTTTCTTTTTCGTTTACAGAAATAGATATTGATTGATCACGATGCAAATTTTCCTATCTTCTGCAAAATGGGTTAGGGTGGTGACAAAATAGTGGTCACTATCAGAGGAACTGAAATCATCTGAGTCACTCAGAATATCCCACAATTAGTAAGAATCACAAGGGCGAAATATAAAATTATGGTCAGCACTTTCATCTATATTTAAGTTCTATTTATGTCCAGGCGTGAGAAAATGATTATTACCCATGGACTGCACTGAAACAAGGAAAGACATGATAGATGACACATTTATAAAACATACACATGCACATGCATCTAGGCCGGCCTGCCCTACAGACTCTCTCTCGAAGTTGCTTTATCACTGCCATCCTATTCAGCTCTTACAAATCATAACAGTGCAGAGTCAACAGTGTCTGAAAGATAGACTGAGTCATAAAATCTCACTTCTGCCTGCTCCTGGCTGACTGGCTTTGGCTCCGTCCCTGTCAGGCCCATCAATCTGCCTGCTGCTCTCTGTGGCAGAGACGGCACACTGCAGCACACACACTCCCTGCATTATGACACAGCAGCAGGCCCTGGGACGACCAGCTCGCTGTTTCACTCAAATACACACACACACACACACACACACGTAGAAATAACATGCAATAACTGCATAGTAACAGTAGCAATAACATTCTATTGTAACAACATCATAGAAACAGTAAAGGAAAAATCCATCTTAAAAGACTTTGACATTGTTATAAAAAAACTATTGGTAATGTACATTGCATTTTGTTGTTTGGTTTTGTATGTTTCTTATTCCAGTGAATAACTGGCCAAATGTTGGCCAGTTATAACAGTGTGACATAATTTGTAGCACAGCTACAATGGAGTTTAATGGCAAAACAATTTTCAGCTGTCTAAAACATCAGTGGTAAATATCAGGTTTTGGTGTCAGTCCCTCAAAATCAAAGCGTTTTCTTTCTAGACTCACCAATTTGCACCAGCGTTCAACAATCACACAGGGAGAAATCCATCATAGAAGAGGCAGAGATACCAATTCTTCCATTGACAGAAGCTTCAATAGACCAGAATGCAATGCAGCAACAAGACATGTTGTGTTTTGAGTAAGGGGCGCGACTCTTGCTTTTTGTCAACTGGAAAAACTCGCTCTTGCTATTGCTATCACTACTGCTATTAGTCTCTCCCCCTACACACACTTAATGCAACATCATATTCTCAGGGTTGACAAAATGCATTCTGGGAACTTTGGGAAATCACTGAGGTAGAAGAAGACGAGGCAGGTTGAGGAAAGGGGGAACAACAAAAAAGTAAATTACAGCACTTCATCACAAAATAACTCCTTGAACACATTGAATATCACAGATTGATGATATATAATAGTGAGAATCTGAAGGTGGAATTTTCCTTTAAACCCATACTGTTTGTGCTTGTAATTAACATTGACCGCCAACCTATTTTGCAAGACTGTATGAGCTATCTATTGGAGCAGATACAGACATGTTCACTGGTTAACACTGGTCTTAACAAACAGTGCACACTGAGAATAAGTTTCGATGTCCATGATAGAGGCACAGGAAATGGTCTCTTTAATGCAGGAAGTGGTTTTGACATCTGATCCTGAGAAGGGAGTTGTTTGCAGGGTGTGGAGGGCCGCCAACTGTACAGGCAGATCAAGATGAGAACAGTGTTACTTCAGACAGATCAGCTGATAAGCCTCTGCCAGACCATCAGTCAGTCTCTCTCCAGGTCTCTCTCTCTGTCTCTCTCTCTCTCTCTCAACACACATACAAATACACACACACACACAGCACACCGCCTCAAACACGCTCATGCTCGTTGGATCTGTTAAGATTACCATCTGAACCCAACTCTCTGCAGAGGGTAAACCGAGGCCAGGCTGTGTGTGAGTTCACCCTCCTCTAAACTCTTCCCTTTTCATGTTTGTTACGTTCATTCAGTAGGAATAATCGATGAGGGGCTGTATATAAAAACTGAGTTGTGGAATAATTTCCCTCTTCCCCTTGTTGATATTTGTCATATATGAATGGAAGGTTTGGGGGGAATTGTTTTATTTCAGGATGCAGAGGGTGGAGTTCAACACTCTTAAAGCTGCCCCACTAACTCAGACTAAAATACAAACCCCTATTTGTTGTTCCAGTCATCAAAGCCCAAGGTGAGCATCCCTTTGTCAGCCATCGTGGAGGTGAGGACCACCATGCCACTGGAGATGCCAGACAAAGACAACACCTTTGTTCTCAAGGTAGGAGCCACACCATATAACAACAACACCCTCCGTTTCAGAGATTAATGCTTCATGCAACAATAAATCCCCACACAAAAGTATTTTACATGACTAATTTAATAATAAGACTGAAAACTAAGGGTTTGGCTATACAAGACGATGTTATGAAAAAAACAGGTTCCTGGAAAATAACTGCTCTAGCTATCTTATGCCATGGCTGAGTTGACATGGACTAGCTTTGGGTTTGCCCTGTTCTGTGTCCTGATGTGGTCCCTCGAACAGAGCTCAGTGTGTGATCGGGGTCTTTGGCTGCCTCCGCAGGTGGAGAACGGGGGTGAGTACATCCTGGAAACCATCGACTCGCTGCAGAAAAACTCCTGGGTTGCTGACATCCAGGACTGCATAGACCCCGGGTAAACCACCAGATAAATATTTGCTGTTGGCTGAAGATGTCGAGAAGAGAGGGATGGAGGGATGGAGAGTGGGGAGCGGGTGAACGGAAGGGGGGGGGGGATAACACACACAGTCATTAATCATCCAATTAGTGGAGTTTTTGACAGGTTGCTCTAGCACAAACATGGGCACACACACACACACACACGCACACACACACACACTCCACTTCAGACTTTCCCAGGTTAGTGGAAGTTTGTCAGTGCAGCTCAGGACATAAACAGAAAGATTATTTGTGTCCATGTTTGTGGGATGTGGACGTGTGTTGACTTGTGTGTTAGACATGTGGTAGTGTTTGTTGGCACGTGTGTGTGTGTGTGTGTGTGTGTGCATACTCTTGTATACATTTTTGCGGTCCAGCTGACCTGTCTGCTTGCGCACAGTGACAGCGGTGATGACATCGAGCTGGCGTCGTGTCCTCATGGCCAGTCCTCCAAAGATTGCTCCATGGTGGCCTCCTGCAGCTGTGAGCTGCTGTCTGAGGGTGAGCAGCAGATCTTTTTGGGTTTCTACTGCCTATATATGCCAGCCCACACACATTACACAACACTCAGTTGTTTTGATCCAAATTCATATATTTTATAATGCTTGTGTTCAGGTATCTATCGTGCTCCTGAGAGGTCCTGCCCCACAGCGGCAGAGCACTACAGCGCCCCCTCAGTCCGTTGCAGGGAACCCCCCTTCACTCAGCACCCGTCCCACATGCCCCTAGAGCGCTTCCTCCAGTCCCCAGAGGCCCAGGGCTCCAACCCTGCCGCAGGTAACACACGCACTGCTTTTTCCACACTGAATACACATCAGATGAATACTGAGACAGACAGAAAAAGGACTAGTGAGGGTTGTTGATTTGTGTGTGACTGTGCGCAGGGGGTGAAGGAGTGAAAGACTCAGATGGCGACGCCAGCCTGGCAGGATACCCGTGGTTTCACGGCACACTGTCCCGCGTGCGTGCGGCTCAGCTGGTGCTGGCAGGCGGGGCAAGGAGCCACGGGCTCTTCGTGATCCGACAGAGTGAGACGCGGCCGGGCGAGTACGTCCTCACCTTCAACTTCCAGGGAAAAGCCAAGGTGAGAAGGGGAAGGAGAATGTGAACCAAACAGTTTAGTAGCACCGTTATCTTGTATGATTGGGTCTTACACACCTCTGTAAGTTAACTCCCATAAATGGCAAAGTCAGAGTTGTTAGTCAGTGATGTTAATGCAAGGGTGTACCACACTTCAACTTTGGGGGGAACAACGGATCAAAATGCTGAGCAGCAAATGACACTGACATACTAGGAGTGATACTAATCGCCTAAATTTTTCCCAAGAAGATTTTTTCCCAAGAAAGATTGAAACAAAAGATGCAAATTTACAGGTACAGTATGAGAGAGAGAGTGAGGAGAATTATTGGTCATTGTGAACCTCTGACCTAAAGGGCAAATATAAATCAAAATATGAAACATGTCAGTCGAAGTTGTTGTTGAAATCCCTCAAAGGCGTGCATTAAAACAATTTCAAACAACTAGGGGAAAGGCTCTATTTTCTTATGAACAAAACCAATCAAAATATGCTTCAAAATGCAGTACAGGCACTTGAGGCAGAAATAATTGGGGATGACAATTCATCATTCTCCTAGTATTCAGGGGAATTTCTCCTCCTGTCTCCCCCCAAATCTACGCTTACTGTATATGTTAATGTGTTGTATCTGTATAGATTCATCTCTAGTACCAACTGCTCTGTGGGAGTATAAGAATCACTCAGGCTTGTTCTTATGGTCTCTGGGGCTCCGGCTACTGCATATATAGCTGACAGCAGACTGAGTTGTTGGGGCCAGGCTGCAGCACACCCAGGAAGAGATGCAGTAATGTCACATTTTGTGTCCCCTTGTGTAACATGATCCCCGCACATCACATCCTGCCGGCCTGCAGCGCTGAGGAGGTGTCAGCTGCTGCCTCCTCCTCTGGTGTCAGCCTTGGCATTCTGTAGTGCCAGACACCTCTCAGATAATGCACTGCATGTCCTGACCTCTGTCTCGATCGGTGTCCTGCAGACGTTCACTGTATCTCACATTCTCTTTTTTTCCTGCCTTGTCTATTTCACTCCCTACCTTCTCTTACCCTTCATTTCTCCTTCCTTATTCCTCTCTCCCTCTCTCTCCCCTTCTTCTCCCTCCTCAGCATTTGCGTCTGTCGGTGAACGAGAACGGGCAGTGCCACGTTCACCACCTGTGGTTCCACACCGTGTCGGACATGCTGAGGCACTTCCACGCCCACCCCATCCCCCTCGAGTCCGGAGGCTCCGCTGACATCACGTTACGCTCCTACGTACAGGTGCAGCGATGCCCCGCCGCAGGTACGCAGCACACACACACACACATACTCGCAAGTGCTCACACACATCATTCATATGACACAGTGACAGAGTGACTGGTGACACAGTGGCTGGTCTCAAAAGGCCATTAAGTGTTTCAGAGCTTGACACTCGCCTCCTTAGGTCATTGGAGGATATTAGAGGGCGACTAGAAAGTTGGATGTGTTGATGGATTGCAGAGGTTTGTCCTTAGTGGGAAGAAGCAGTGCCAAAACTCGCTGAACCTGCCCCCCCTCCCCTTCCTCCTTAGTAACACTGCTCCTGCCCTCCGCTCTGCTGGCATGGGATGAATGCCCTCCTGTACAGGAGAGTGAGGGGGCGATTATACCACAGGAGTTTTGCATGCAGGCCTAGACTCTGGCCCCAACCCGCCCTGGTGGTCACAAAGAGGCCCTCTGTTTTCCCCCAGGCTCCGGGCCTACACACACATGCACACACACATGCACACCCACACATGCACTCACACATGCACACACTCGCACAGAGTGAGGATTTGATTCAGGGTGTAAATGGCTTTATTGATACACTGGTCAGGCGTGTCTTTGGCACCAGTGTTGTTGGTGTTATTGCCCACCAAGAGAAAGGATAATAAAGGAGGCCCACACTGCCTGTGTTTACATGCTGCTCTATGAAGGAGCCTTTAACTACCAGCTCAAACCCATGAATGATGATCAAGAACACAGATAAACTCTATTTATTCTATCTTATCCCGTGTTATTATTTTGTATCCTATAATAATAGTTTTTGTTCAGTGTCTGTGTTTCTCTTTCTTCTTCCCGCAAAACTCTCGCTCGATCTGTTACAGATGTGACCGTGCCTCCAGTTCTCACCCCACCCAGGGATGCAGGCTGCCGGACTGACTCAGCCCAGCCAGCCCTCCACCTCCCTGGGATCGCACCGCCTGCTGGGCCCCCTCCTGATGCCCCGCTTTCCTCCAGCACCTCCTCCTCACCCACTGCCCTTCCTTCCCTCTCCCGCAGCGACACAGGCACTGGAGGAGGAGGAGGAGGAGGAGGAGGAGGAGGGTTACAGAGCCGGAGCAACAGCTCTGAGCGCCTGCTGGAGGCCTCTAGTGGAGCGTCTGAGGACTACCACGACACCGACGGGACTCGCAGAACCCGAGCTGTGGAGAACCAGTACTCTTTCTACTAAAAGGCCCAGTCGAGGCCCAGTCAGGGGTTCTGATTGGTTGAGATGCAGAAAGTTAGGGATTTGAGGCTTAGAAGTGACATGGGAAGCTCCGCTGCTGATGGAAACGGTCCAAATCACTGGATCACCCATTGTTTTGATTGTTTGTTTGTTCGTTTTTATTCTGAGGCAATTTCCTGTTTCTCCGATATGAGGAGGAGGTGAGGTCATGCTAAATTGATCTCGGTCCCTCTGCAGTGTGTCCACTCCGGCAATCCCTGAGGCTCTGTGGCCGAGTTCAACCTCAGCTGTCGAGGATATGAGGAAATGGGCGACATAATCTGGTGTGTGTGAGCGAATGGAGAAGCAGAGAGCTGCAGGGAGCGAGGCAGAGGGGCGAGATGGAGCGGAGAGATGAGGGATAGATGTAGAAATGCGGTGGGAGACGGACGTAGGCGGAGAGCATGACGGGAAGTCGTCCAGTCGAGTCATATGGCTTTGATTCACCTCGTCAGACCCGCTTCCTGTCCACCCCCCTACCCACAATTCCCTGGGAGCAGAGCCTGTGTCACCGCCCTGCTGAAGGGTCAAGAGTTGAAATGACCCCGAAGAAACAGTCCCTCCCCTCTGAGCTCCTCGGAGCCCCCGAGAGCATCCCCTTAATGTTTGTTAAGCTGCTTTGAGTCTGTCCCGGATATCCTCACTGTCCCTACGGGGTTTTCCTACCAAGTCCTGCTCAGCGCCAACATCAGTACAGTGATCATGGGTGTGTTAGTGTTAGCTTGGAGATATTTTTCTTAACGTGTACAGCCTAAAGGTCTGAGTGCCTGACAGTTACCTTGGACTTGAACAGACTGTTGTCCATAGCGACAGGAAAAGTACTGTCCATAATGATGATGATGATGATGATGATGATGGGGAGGGAGTCGAGGAAGATGTTGGCATCCAGCGTAATCATAACACCCCCAAAAATAAAATGCAGGTGATTCATTGACTGTTGGTTTCTGCTTAATACACACTGAACATGCAAATCTCTGCATATTCAAATGGTTTCGTTCATCACACAGTTTTGTTAATGGGAACAAAGTAAACATGAGTCAGTCATACAGTGTGTAACAAATCAATAAAAACAAATTGATATGGAAAATAAACAAAACAGCAAGTTCAAGCTATATCAGTATGGCAGCGTGGTTCCCATTCTTCTGTCACACTGGATTATTTCTATGGGTGTGTGGTGGTGTGTAAGAATCCAAATATTTTTCAATGATTGGTGTGCTACAGTAGTGTTTCTGAAACTTGGCTGTCGAGGTCCCTCCGTCTGGTGCTGGTTCTGTATTAAAGTTCATATCAATAACCTGTAGAATAGATACCCTGTCGGTAGAGAAGTTCACTTTGAAGTAATGCCTTGATAATATTAATATACCAAATCCAGCATTTATCGGAGGGACTTGGGACTTGAGACGGGGACTCGTTCTGTGTTTTTTTAGAGAACAGGTGGCAGTGTTGCGTACTGTGTGTGCGGCCTACAGATGAACTCGTGGGCGTGGACTGGAGCGGTACAGGCAGTAACATAATTGGTACTAGATGGCCATGCTTGAAAGGAAAGATGTGGAAAGATTTGACATTGGTGATTTACTTTATGTTTATTAAGTATTGTGATTAAAGTTGTTGTCTATTTACGATTCCTAGAAAAGTGGAAAAACTCATTGCCACACTACTATAAAATATTTCTTTTATTTTAGGAATTATAGCCCCAGACTTTCATCAGAATGCAAAACACCAGTAAAAAATAACCTCAAAAACACCTTTGACACACATAAAATCCATAAGTATAGTGTATATATACATAAGATAAAAGCAGATTTGGCCATAGTGTACAGAAAGCAAGCAGCTATATCATTTTCCAAACGTATACAACACATTTGTTCAGTTGGAATAAACATATCAAGGAGGTGCTTCTGTCTTTCCAAGCGTGGCCATTTAGTTTCGAAGGGGAAATTTAAATTGTCAGTCTGGCGGGACTAATGGAGGAGTGGAGTAAGCAGTTCATGTGCCAATTTGAATCCTATTTTTGAAACGTATTTATTCCTCAGCCGTTGTAAATTACATTTTCCTATCAAGTCCTATTTATGTACAATTGATTGATTCTTCTTGATGAAACATCCTCAGTGGATCCCGTCCATAAACAAGAGCCCGTCTCACATATCACAGATTACCCATGTTTCCTTTTATTTTCTTAACACTTCTTAAAGCTGATTTTCTGTTGTCTGGCTGAGTTTTGAAGAGTCTGTGCAATTTTGTACAAAGTGATGTACTTGACATACTACTTTATATTTCTGTGAATAAAATGTGAACAAACTAATCCAAACCTTCCGAGATTTTTCATTCATATAAATCACTTATGCAGTGTAATGAAATTAATACAGATGCTGGGATTCAGAATTAAATGGGCATGTTAAGAGATTGAAGGCTGTGAAAGGACAAGCGCTTTAGTGTTGAAAACAATCTGACAATAACAACATGTACAGTGATAGAGAAATCTTTCTGTGGAGATTGTAACAGTCACTCCTCTATTCATCCATCTATGAATTAGCATAACTGACTGGCTAAACGTTTGGTGCCATTTCTTGGCTTCCTTTGGTTGGATTTACATGAAATGAAATGCAATATGTTACAAACACAGGCCCTAATGTAGATACCAAGTTTCCTAGTTATAATGCAAACACACTTTGAGTCATAAACAATTCAGTGTTAGACCCTGCCCAAGTTAATCAATCACAGCCAGACATCATATTGATCAATATGGCCCTGAGTCAATATTCTGAATTCATGTGACATTTAATCAACCAGATTCAGAGATCTTCATTTTAAGTCTCTGTAGCTTGTTGGTACTGGTCAATTTAAAAACTGATTAAAGCATCATTAAATATTATGTTTACCAAGCTTCATGATGATGTTTCTAGCATATAGCATTTTCAAGGGAAACTGGAAAAATTAGACACACAAACACACACATACACAAATACACATACAAGACAATGGATCTCTGGTCCAGCTGAATTTCAGCAATAGTATTATCCTCCGTAACAGTTTAACCTACTTCAAAAACCTCAGTCTGTCTCCTACACAGTTTAAACTGACTCAGTGACTAAATTCCCTGTCGCAGACTGGATCAGCAGGCCAATAAAAACGATGGCTTTCTGCATTTGTGTATTTGATGGATTCAGAAGCCCTCTAGAGGTAAACATTTGTAACTGAAAAAATAAAATCAAAGATGACAGTAGGGCTGTAAAACAAACTAGATATTTAGCATGGTCAACACATTGATAAGAAAATCTAACTTAAGATAAAGAAGTATGAATCAAAAGGTTTTATTATATTTGCTCAGATGCGGATTTTCTTACACAAAATATTAACACATTTTTACACTTTATTGGCATGAAATCATTAATCATAATGTGCCATATATTATGTGTATCCATTTCCTAATAACACAGCAATTCGACACTTCAATTTTTACATTACAGAGCCAGTGTATAAGGAAATGTGGAGGAATTGTGCGTTCTTCAGCATGAGTGGCTTAAGTTTTTGCAGTCCTTTTTTACAGTTTTTACATTTGTTGGTGTGTGATGGATAGACAACACCCAAAAAATACCTCACTGGAGTTGTCTTTGCAATTATAGCTGTAAAGAGGATATAAGAAGACAATTTGGTTTGGATGAGTTACCTCTATTGGAACTACTAACTGTAAATATATTGCTGGGCCCACACTGAATCTTTTCTAATACGGAAAATCAATTAAAATAACAAAGACTGAACTCTGACTGAGCCCACATGTACATATTTCAGGTTTTTATCATATCTTATGGAGGTTGTAGCCAAGTGAAGCCAGGAATAAACCTTTACAAGTCTGTGATCATGGTCTACTGTGGATGTTACACAGTAAAGGGATGTTACACTCAATTCACCGCAGGAATCAAGTAGAATATGAATAGAACAGATTTCTATTAAATAAGCTCTTGTTTTGAAGCCTTGAATGAAACCAACAATGAAAAAATGTTTAATTGTGGTGTAGGCCTATAACGTCTTACCACCCTTACAATTGGGTGCCGTTCAAATCCTATACATGTCCAAATGAGGAAATCATTTACATTTTGTGCAAGACAAGCCGATCTACTGCTTCAGTCTGAACAATTAGACAACAACGCAGTGAACAGGCTTCATGTTTATGTCTGTGCTGCACTAAAAATAAACAGCTTTAACTGTCAAAAATTGTGCAACACTAGCAAGAAAGTCAGAGGTAGTGACCCCTCCACCCCCCCACCCCCACCCCCATCACCCTGAGAGTCATAACACTCCGCCTCAGAGGGCAGACGTTCACCGCTGCTTCTATTTCAGGGCCTGCTGAGATTGACAAAAATCATCCCGGCCATGGCCAGCAGCATCGCCACAGTCACCTCCATCATTTTCCCCATCCTCCACTTTCTGTACTCCTCCCTCCTCTTCTCCTCTAGGTACTGCTTCCTGGCCCTCATCTCCCTCTCCCTCTGCAGCTGCTCCCCATAGTGGGCCTGGTAGAAAGCGTCGAAATCGAACATGGTCTTCCCCCCGCCTTGGGAGAAACGCCTGCCTCTCTGCTGCTGCTGCTGCTGCTGCTGCTGGGACGCTGAGGCTCGGCCCGGGGCCTCTCTGGAGGAGGGTCTCCCCGCACCCCGGACGTCCGACTGGCTCAGGATGCCGTGGTCGTACTTCCTCCTCAGGCTGATGCTGCCCAGCACGGTGTAGGCCTCGCTGATCTCAGAGAAGCGCTGGGTGGCCTCCTCGCTCCCCGGGTTCTTGTCTGGGTGGTAGATGAAGGACTGCTTGTAGTAGGCCGTCTTTATCTGGGACTGGGTGGCACTAGGGGACACGTTGAGGATGTCGTAGTAGGCTGTCTTGCTTCGGTACAGCGGGGGAGCGTCTTTGCTGCTGTTGTTACCCCTCCAGCTGTAACACCTAGTCGTGGTGGAGGGGTGCAGGGCCTCAGGATGGAGTTTCACACGCTTCAGTCTCTCTGATCCCCGCTCTGCTAAAGTCAGGACAACAGTGCAGAAGTCTCTGAGCTGCTGAGGCGAACTGAAGGTTTCGGGGTGAACGGCGGCCAGGAGAACACCTCTTCTCCTCCAGCGGGTCATCCTGCCACCCAGCAGGTTCGCCCGGAGCAGAGGCTGCACTCCGGGTGAGAGGTAGAGCGGTGTCCCGTCAGCCTGCAGGCTCTCTCTGCTTTCCACCGGTCTGACGAAAGAGTATGCGTCCAAGTCCCGAGATGCGGCAGATGGTGAAGTCCCATTTTCCTGCCGACGTTCACTTTTATCAAGTCTAGAAAGTTTCTCGGCTGTGCGTTGTGTTGACTTGCTTTTTGACAGCGGCTGATACTCGCGCAGACCCGGCGGGCTCGTGTCCTCCTCGGCCCCACCGCAGCCCCGGGCGCCGGTGAGGCCGCGGTTTGTCAGCAGAGACCCGGGACTTTCTCCGCCGCAGACGGAGCGACTCTGGGTGTTTCTGAGCGCAGAGAGCCGGTAAGCTCCGCTCCCCAGCCTCTGACTGACCTCTGCCATTTTCCCGTTGGCAGCGCCGGTGACGAGCCCGGGGAGAGGAAGACGGCTGGGGCATCCGGTGACGTCAGACAAGACGTCAACAGAGAGCCAATGAGAGGCAATGTAAACGGGAAGTAGATACCACATTCGGCCAATCATATTGCAGAAACAGGGACCCATAGAGTGTTTATGTAAGAACTGTAAACTAACCCATGTTATTACATTATTATTTGACTCTTTATTGCTCTATTTATTGATAAACACTAAAGGGGTTGCAGGTTTTTAGACGATAAACATGGATAGCGAGAATATTGCTCTACAACAAACTGCTGCCCCTTGAAACAAAAATATAAATCTGGAATAAAATAATGAAACACTGTTTTGCAATATGGAATTATAAATCACAGAACATCTATTTTTCCACTTCCAAACTGTATGGAATTTTTTACAGAATATCTTGCCACCCTTAAATTCAGAAAACATAAACTTTGGTATATTTATGGAGGACAAAAACCTGGAATTTGGTATAAACAAAATATTATTGGTAAAATATTTCAGTCAAAATGTAAATCCCCAGCCCTATTAGTGATCTGTAAGAGTGAGTTTCTATTTGCAAACCCCTTGAAATGTATTAAGAGTAAGCAAGCCCAAAAACTATTGTCAACCCAGCATTAACTAATTTCCTCCCCTTGATCTGATTTGTATTGTATTTTATTTTGTATTGTACTTTATATTTATATTGTATAATAATTTCATTATTTTATTTTTGGAATAGGATATCCAGGGTACAACAGCTTATTTACATATTTAAAAGAAACAGCTAGAATCTAGTTTTCTGATCCACTCCAGTTCAGTTGATTGCGGTCGTTTAAAACCAAAAAGAAGAAGAGGAAGACTAGAATATAAGAGGAAGACTGGAATATAAGACAGGCAGCAATATATACATGGACTGATGCTCCACACTCCGGTACAGCAGGTGGCGATGTGCACCTACGCTGGTTTGCGATCCGCCATTAAACCCGGAGAAGAAGAAGAAGCAGTCCCTCTTGTCGCTTACATATGACGTCACAGCACCTCACGCGTGGACGGCCCATCACAACATCTAGCTTGGTTTTAAATTGTGATTATTTACTATTTCTGCTCAGGTGCCGTTACACACATTGACAGCCATGGCGTCCAGCTGTCGAAGGCCTGAACACATGGCCCCTCCCGAAGTGGTGAGTGACATTTTACTGACTTTTTACCAGGATAGACTGATGAGTTTCAGCAGAGGAGTTAGCCAACCAGCAAGCTATCATTAGCTGACTGTACTGTAGTAAGGCATGTACAGTTTCAATCTCAAAACAGTGATGATCAGCCTCTGTTTAACGCCCCTTCATGCATAACAGCAGAATTCAACCTCTTTGCTAGAAACGCTAATTTAGTTGAGTATATATTGGAAAGTGTATGCTTACATACCCTGTGTTTGCTGTCTGCAGTCAAATCAGCTTCCAAACAGTGTTGTATGCAACGTGCCTTAATGTTGATCTGATCTGCTCTCATCACTGCAGTTCTACAATGAAGGCGAAGCCAAGAAATACTCTCAAAAGTGAGTCTGGGTGTTATGTTGAGTGTAATTTCATTAGTCACATAACTGTGGGGTTGATTCTTGAGTGTGGTGTCATGGTGTTAATAAACAAAAGCTTTGGAGTATGTGACTGACAAGCTGCAGAATGCCATGTGTGATTCTGCACAGTTTTCAACAGAGCACTAACTGAAGAGAGATTTCTTATGCAATGTTGCAGAATATGTTTTTGAATCTACCAAATCCAGTTTCAAATCTGACTTCAGCATGCTGCCTACTAAAGTAGAATCTGCTGGTGTATTAGATTCGATAAGATTAGAGCTTTATTTGTCTTCAAGGAGGAACTTCATTTCCACAACCAGTCAGACTCTATATATATATATACATCCAAACAAGACCATTATTACTCGGACACATGACTTGACATTGGTCTATGTCAAGTCATGTGTCCGAGTAACACACCATGACAGAGGGGAAGCAGACATAACAGGAAGATATTTCACATAGTTGTAGAAGAAGAAAAATACAGACTAAGAATATTTCACCATTAGTAAAGTCTCTGTGTGTTTTGCTGTTTCTCAGCTCTCGAATGATTGAGATCCAGAGCCAGATGTCGGAGAGAGCTGTAGAGCTTCTGAACCTGCCAGAGGGACAGCCGTGTTTTCTACTGGATGTGGGGTAAGTGAATGACTTGGGATGTGGTGGTTTACTGTTGTTATAAATTAAGTAGAGTGCTTATGAAAGAGCCATGTTGGAGGTAATGATAGTATTTGAGATTCAATTTATCTGAATGTCACCAGCATTTGGCGCACAGGACATGTGGTTATTTTTTAGTATTTTTTATGAAACTGACAGAACTCCAGTTACAATGAAAATATAAAGAGGCTGAACAACACAGGTGACTCTCTGTCTCTCTGTCCCAGGTGTGGCTCGGGGCTGAGTGGAGACTATCTGTCAGAGGAGGGACACTGTTGGGTTGGAGTCGACATCAGCACTGCGATGTTGGGTGAGTTTGACGTACGACATTGCCGCATACACATTTGGTCTTGAGATGTGATTTCAGGAACAAATGTACGCAGGACCTGCAAGTGCAAACATTTCAAAACACTAGAGCTGCAACGATTAATCGATTAATCGATTAATCGATTAGTTGTCAACTATCAAATTAATCGCCAACTATTTTGATAATCGATTAATCGGTTTGAATAATTTTTTAAGAAAAATAAGTAAAAATTCTCTGATTCCAGCTTCTTAAATGTGAATATTTTCTGGTTTCTTTACTCCTCTATGACAGTAAACTGAATATCTTTGGGTTGTGGACAAAACAAGACATTTGAGGACGTCATCCTGGGCTTTGGGAAACACTGATCGACATTTCTCACCATTTTCTGACATTTTATAGGCCAAACAACTAATCGATTTATCGAGAAAATAATCGACAGATTAATCGACAATGAAAATAATCGTTAGTTGCGGCCCTACAAAACACGCTGTCAAAAATGCAGTTTAAACGTTTAGATGAACAAAGAAATTTCAACAGTTGACGAAAATATATCGCAACTCAACTTGTTTTGTCAGTTTTTCTTGTTTGGTTAATTGTTTAATTCAGAAGTCTGAGATCTGGATAAATTGGTGAACCAATGACCGGATGTCACTGTCTTGTCTGTGGCAGATGTTGCGCTGGAGCGAGAAGTAGAAGGAGACCTCGTACTGGGGGACATGGGCCAAGGGATGCCTTTCCGACCCGGCACCTTCGACGGTTGCATCAGGTGACGAACATAGCACACCTGTGTTTATAAAAGGCAGATTAATTTGGAATCTTTTGAGTTTATAACCTCTCTTTTTAATTTTCTCCTCTCTCTGTACTGTCTTTTTTTTCCCTTGCCACATTTTCAGTATTTCGGCCCTACAGTGGCTCTGCAATGCAGACAAGAAGACACACAGTCCACCCAAGAGACTCTATACCTTTTTCAGTACACTTTATTCTTCTCTGGTAAGGTGATATCATTGTCTTTGATTCTTTTGACAAACAGTGAAAGATTTGGACTCCAGAGTAAATCTGTACTCCTTTACTCACTTCACTCTGTTCTTTGTCTTTCAGTCCAGAGGCGCACGTGCAGTTTTTCAGCTTTACCCAGAGAACTCAGAACAGGTGAAAAAATGCCTTCATCCCTAATTTGTCGGTGGATGTGTGGTCCAATGCCAGAGAGTTTTTCTTCATTCCTTCGCTCACCTGCAGTCTTCCCTTTCCCTTTCTGCAGCTTGAGCTGATCACCTCCCAGGCCATGAGGGCAGGCTTCAGTGGAGGCATGGTGGTCGACTATCCCAACAGCAGCAAGGCTAAAAAGTCAGTTCCTTACAGAGGGGGAATTTACTTTGCCATGTTCAACTACCAGCATCTGCAGTTGTTTCCTTTTTAATAGCCTGTGAAATTATTAATAGTGTACTTGCAACACAAGGTTTTTGAAAGGATGGCATTTATATTGATGACATTGCTGATTACATTTTCCTTATGTTAAATTATTACATCAGCAATTGACATCTAAAGTGTTTTGCATAATTTACCTTCATGACCAAGACTTCTCTTGTTTTTCCCAGGTTCTTCCTGTGTCTGTTTGCCGGGGTAACAGGAGTCCTTCCCAAAGTAAGGAACAGGCCGATTGGCAGTGGATATCAGGGATGTCTGCCTTTCTTATTATGCCTCATCGTGATCTCTATCTCTGTTTCTTCATTTCAGGGATTGGGATCAGAAACATCAGAAAGGGGTGTTCAAAACCAGGTCCAGTACGCAGGACAAAGGTAAAGATATTCGCACTAGGCAGACGCTGGGTGTGTTTACATGGATGCAATACACTGGTCACTGTGAATAATCAGATTAACGTGATCGTTTGATGAAAGTGTTTACATGATTTGCAGCAGTGCAATTTGCTCCAATAACCAGCGTTTACATGGATTTATTTGTTACTTCACTCAGAGAAGGATGTGATGTAATGAGATCCAGCCTGCGGCCATTTCAGTTTCAGATGAAAAATGTTTTGTTTTTGTTATTTTGCTTGCTATTCTCTGTTGTTTTCGTTGATGTGCTTACAGCGCACTTTGATGCAATGCTCATTTCTTTTGTCTGGTGAAAGGAAAAATTTGCATGAAAACCTTTTTGCAGTCACCTCACATGCATGGGCCGCTCCCGTCACCACTTGCCATTTTGTCATTTGTGTAAACAAACACAAACACACTGCTGCTGCTTTTGCATCAACTTCCTCTGCAACCATTTGGCAGATTTGCATGTTTAAGAAAATGGAATGAAACCTGGCTTAGTTGTTTCCATGGCCAAATAAATCCACATATTGAGCAGAAATATAGGTGTTTTAACTGAGTGATGCTTACTCTGATAATGACTTTACTCTGATAAAGATACTCTGACTAATGCATTTGCAACGACATTTGCTTTACTTGGATTTTTGCCTCAGATTAAGATTTGATTATTGGTGTGTATGTAAACAAACCCATTTAAACGTACCCATTCATTACCCACTGTATGGACAGTAAGCAGGTCTTGGCTTTGATAAGCGCAGGTTCATCCATGTCCTGCCTTGATGAAGCTGAAAGACCTAGAGAAATATAACAAAGGGTTGTCGTTCTGCCTGACTTAAAACCCTGCCAGGCAGATTTTCCTCCCTTTCACATAACTAATCTTCAAATCTCTCCCCCTGGTCATACACAATTACACAAGCAATAACACAGTGATGGAAGTGTTTTGTCACACAGAATGAGGTGCATTTTAAATAAGATGGTCAGCTATGTGAAACACTCTTTATCTTTATTCATGAAGATCCCGCTTCAAAAACATGAAGGGCAAATCTGCAAAGAAGGGAAAAGACTGGATCATGGAGAAGAAAGAGAGGAGAAGAAGACAGGGCCGGTATGTACATGGCTGTCTTGTAAACTCTGTCTTTTAAACTTTTTAAAGGGTAAAGTTGAAAGAATCATATTGGTTTGGACTGAGTTTTTCTCAGCAATTTCAGACCTACCTAGTTAATTTTCAATGCATAGCGTGTGTCAATGGAAGTACAATTAAAAGTCACATTACCCTTTCCTGCTTATTGGAAACTAAGAAATAACCTGGTGGCAGACAATTCAGTTTGCACTGATGGATTGTGGCTTCATATTGATGAGGATTAATATGAAGCCACAATACATCAGTGCAAACTGAATAGTGTCCACCTGCTGTAATTTATAGGAATAGCTGTGTTGTTCATTTCAGACAACTTTGATAACTGGGAACATGTTCCCAGATGAGGAGCGTACAGATTAGAGCATGCAGCAGGAATAACATAGATCACATTGGAACTGCTAACTGTATTAATCACATTTACATATATAAACTTGTATTTAGGGCTTCATACCTATTGGGTATCAGCCAAACATTGACACAAAGTTAGATTCCGATGTGTGTGTGTGTTCTGACGCTTGCTGATGTGTGTGTTCCCCTGCAGGGAGGTGCGGGCAGACACAAAGTACACCGGACGCCAAAGAAGACCTCATTTCTAGCTCTGACTCATGCAGCTTCATTAGCTCTCGGCTGCAACGTCACACACACACACACAGTCACCTCTGTAGCTGACAAGTGTTTGGACTCAATTAATTTTTCAACTCGTTAATTCAAGTGGATGAAATGAAAGAGTGAAATGCTATTATGGTCAATCATTTTTATATTTGGCCTAGTGAAGTGTTTGCCAATTTTTCTCTGAAATGAATGTTCATAAGATTGCAGTCTGCTGTTCAATTTGGCAGGAACTGACCTTGTGTATAGACACACCGATGGACTGCCCACTGTCCAGAAAACACAGCTGAGATGTAATTTAGTCTCCATAACTATTGGACAGCACAAATGGCTTTCCAATAGTTATGGAGCCTAAGAATTAAAAACACAGAATTAAAACAATTTTATAGATTATCAAATGTCAGATTCATCATGTCTGCCCATCTGATTAAATCTATCTACAACATTTGCACAAATATGGGCATTCATTGTTTTGTTTTTTTATTTATTTCCTTAGTAAAAAAAACAAAACAAACAACCTCCATGCATTGGTTACAACTGCGCTGTCCCCATGTTACAAAAACTGCACCAAGAGATTGGATATATGGCATGTACATATGTAGTTAAGTTGTGTTTGACAGTACTATTTTTTTTTATTTATGCACACATTAAACAAACATTAAACAAGTACAGGACAGTATGGGACATGGTAGTTTGACAATTACAGAACTGTATGCAATAAGGGGCAGTTACAAAGCAAACAACCTAAGACAAGACAGGACAACGGACAGGGGGTGTCATTGTAATAAGGGGTATTGAGCAGGCATGTTGAAGGATATTGAATTTGTTGAGGGGAAAGAAAAGAAAATAGATAAATAAATAAAAAAATAATGGAGGGATCAGCTCTGGATAAATTGCAAGAATGGGGACCAGATGTTGTTGTAATAGTTGATATTATCTTTCATGGTAAATGTAAGTTTCTCCAAATTTGAGTGTTCAGTTAGTAAGTTGTACCAGTGTTTTATTGATAATTTTGTTCGGTCTTTCCAATTAAGCAAAATGATTTTTTTGGCCACTGTTGTAGAGATGCGGATGAATGTTTGCAGATGTTTTGGGGCTGATAAGGAGGAGAGGTCACCAAGCAGGGCTATGGTGGGGGATAGTGGGATGCTGAGGTTGAGGATCTTGGACAGCTCTCTCATGACCTCCAACCAAAACTGTCTGACTGGGGGGCAGTTCCAGAGTGCATGGGGGTGGTTATCTGTTATGGTAGGACAGTGTGTACAGGTGTTGGTGTCAGTGAGGCCCATTAGGTGCATTTTGGATGTTTGACAGTACTAAACAAACTGGCAGTTAATAAATGCGTTAAAAAGGCACAAGCACACACATATACACAAGGGGAAAATGAAGTAAAAAAGTGTGTGTGTGTGGGGAGGGATGTCTGAACGTCTGAAAAACAGACGTTAAGTGTTTTTCATGTAAACACTTGTTTGAATGGGAGAACATTTGACTCTTCTTTAGTGTGTGTATGGTGCTTCAGATAGAATTATTCTCACCAGAAGAATAGAACATAACACAATCCATAACACTAGTAAAGTCATATCATAAAGTGATAATAAGGTAATCTCCATTAGATCTGAGCGGCAGCTGTAAGCCTAGAAGCTACAGAAACAGGTTTGTTGACGGCTGGGAAAATGGGAAAATGTGTGTGGTGAAAGTGTATAACTTGCTCTCCCCTCCCTAAACATCCACTGCTGATGTGCCCTTGATCCAGGCACTAAACCCTCCAGTTGAGTAGACCAGTAGACGACTGGTTGCACTGGGAAGCTCCCAGCTGTGAAAGTGTGAAACTGGGAATATGAAGCAGAGCCAGGCTGGAAAAGCGCACGCATGCTCAGTTGACACACTGGATAAATAAAAATACTTGTATAAGATTTCAAGATCATCTCGTGCCATTGATAGATCACCTTGCTGTTTCTATACCAAGCCACACCACGCGTGTCCTGCAGAGGTCGCTGTGCACTTTGCACAAACCAAAGCACAGATCCAAACCATCACAGCTCATCTGGGCGTTATCTCAGAACCTGCTCAATCGATAAACAAATCCGATAAAATTCAGTCAGCCATATTAAAGATGATCACTTTCGGGAAACGTACTGGCTACTAGATTGACATCACCTGAACAGACACAACCTGGAGAATAAGCACATATGTAAAATACCAATTAGTGAGGATTGGCTGGGAACTTGAAGGTGTCTAATGGGTTAATAGCGAAAGGCCTCGCCTCACCTTTTATGCGCGTCACCCGGGTCAGTGGTCCCACCATCCCATCATCCAGACGGAGGGAGAAAAAAATCAGCGTTTCTCGCCCGTAGACGCACATCGCTGCCTCGGTTGGACACTCCGTCTCCACCCCGCCTCTTCCACAGGAACAATACAACAGATTCAGAGAAAGACACAACGGGAACTGTCGGAGAAGAGTATTAACAACTATAGGGAACCATGAAAGACCGCATGCAAGAACTTAAACATGTAAGTTTCTGTTTGATTCTTTTAAATGGTCAGTATGGTTGTTTCCACATGTTAGACGGTGTAAATTCAGCGGTAGGAAATTGAGGAAACATGGATTCATTGAACAGGTTGCGCTGATTGAGCAACAGTTGTGACACACATGAGGGTCTAATAGCCTGCGATTTTACAAGACTGCTTACGGAAAAAAACACTTTAATCGCCCTATAATATTACTATGAAGATTTATGGTGCGCCTCTGGGACTCAAGAGTGAGTTTATGAAAACCTCGTCGCACTTAATGGTATTTTATCTCCCATTTTATTACTAATAGGCTAATACTCATATAATATTCCTATATGTTAGGATTATCTATTTTTATAGTTGTCATATCCCTTTCAAAATTAATTATAGGACTCCACAGTTCTTTTTATTTATTTTTTTTAGAAAGTGTCAGATCGTAAATTTAATTGTTTTGGGAAAAATGCGACAGGTGAATACATTGTAATATGTGATTATTCGTCCAGATAGCCGGATTTTAAGTGATTTGATCGATCTGGCCGACCGTGGGTGTGTGACTGGAGCGGGAATTGGTCCCAGTTCGCCCATTTCACCTGTTTAATGTCTACCTTCGCCAGCTAATTGCGCGCCACAGGCGGACACAGGCAATTCAAAGCGTCTTCCAACGTGTCCATTTATACCACAGTGTTTTGTCCTTTTCAAGCAATTATGTTGAAATTTATGAAGGCTTTGGTTGCATGTGGAGAGACTCCGAGTTTATTCTGTTGTTCTGTGAATTGATGTTTTGGAGAGGGCTGGTGGCTCGTGCGCACCAACGCCAAGGCTAAATCTCCGCGTCTCTCTTTCAACTGCATGTCACACATACAGAATATCCCTAAAACAAATAGTAAAAATCTGTGGAAGCTGCGTTTTGACTTGACAGGTTCATATACCGGCGCCTTTGCTACAGTTTTTTAATCTCTCTTTTTTAGGTGACATCTCCATAATTGTTCCCATCGCTCCCATCGCCCATGTACTCAAACACATTTACTGCTGCTGCTGTTGTATTTGGGGATAAATGAGAACAAGTGATTATTAAAGATTACTGGTGGTGTTTTGGTTTAATAGATAAAGAAGAGGAGCCATATAGCATCCTCCATAGGGATGCATCTTTTGAGACACACTAGTGTGTTTGTCTGTGTGTGTGTGTCTGTGTGTGTGTGTTTGTGTTTGTGAGTGTGTGTGTGACAGCTTATTTGACTAAGGTGCCCTGCCTCTCGGCAGAGTTGAGCCATTGTCAGATCTGTGTAAGTGGCGGTTAAGAGGAGGAGAAAGAGACAGGAAACAATTTACAGCTCCTCAGTTTTCGCCGGCGATCTAGCTATGAATTGGCCTCAGGGGAAACATTGATTTTGCCTCCCCCAACTCAGCCCTGCCTGTGTGTGTGTGTGTGAGAGAGAGAGAGAGAGAGAGAGAGGTGTGTCTCATAGCCTGCCATGCTGCCTCTTCACAGTAATCCTAGGATAGATGCAGTGGTACAAAGCAAGACAGAGAAATGGCCTTTTCTCACTCGCTGAAGGACCAGTTTAGTCAAAAAGCTCAAACACAAGCAAAGTTTTCAGAGAGTCGAGTGAAATAATGAGTCAGCAGTTGAGTTTTTAAAAATATTTACTTCCTTTTATCTTTAAACAAGCCGGAGAAATTGGCAGTTGTTGTAGCCAGTCTCGCAGCAGGCCAATTTCAGGCAAGCTTAAGTATTGGGCCAAATAATTTTCAAGTAAATTGGAAGTCATACACGATTACTTCCCATCAACACTAGATTATTGCTGTTTTCCATTTACAGAGTCAAATAAACTCAATTTCTTGCATCTAATGTCAACATCTCAGTGGGTCTTTGGGGTTGTGTGAGGACAGTACTTCAGCAATGTAGGATACATTAATGCCTGCATGGCCGACTGTTAATATCCAGATCCCAAGTTAGTGTACCAGGAAAAAAAAACTCTCCACTGCAACCCCACCTGTTTCAGAGCTGGACTTCTACAGGAAAACTCACTTGGGAGAATGCCGTAGTGCAAGTGACCCTGCCAAAGCTAATATATGGTGGTGAGTGGTCAGTGGGTTTTTGCCAGTAATTAAGCTCCAGTTTGGACATTGAGTTTGTCATTAAGGTGTTGACATTCCATCTGTCAGTAAATTGCTGCAAGGTACGATCCTCTGAACAGCGTGAAATCATATCATGGTAATGCCAATAGTTCTCAAACTTTGCAGAGTTACTGTATGTGAGCCAGAAGTTACCTTACATCACTATCATTCATTTCAGAATCCCAATAGTAGGCTCCGTTGAAATGACACTGTAGTATTTCACCTTCGGAAGAATTCTGTTCTGGGTCTGTCAGTGAAAGACAAGAGCAGTGGACTGGTGTTTGTACTGAACCCAGGCAAGGAGAGTCCAGCTAAATGACCTCACCAAACAGCCTCAAGATGTCTCTGTAGTTCCTTTGCGTTTACCTGTAACTTGATTCCACTTTCAACCAATGCAAAACCTTGGAAGTGGTCAGTGTATGCCTCTTATTTTTAAATTCGGTCTGCGCATACAGGGAGTGCTGGCAGGTGCCACAGGGTGAAGGAGAAGGGTGCTTGTGCAGTACAGCAAATGGTGGACTACTTGGACATGGAGTGGTCCCTTTCTGAGATGTTCAAATCAAACATCTGAGTGTCTATGTTTAGATATATCTGTTTTGTATATACTCAAGGAGGAAGGCATCGCATCACAACTCAATACCAGCTGTATTTCTTCCAAGGTTTTTCATTGGTTGCGTTCGGTCCTCGGACTCAAGATGCAAGTACATGCAAATGAATGACAGTGACATCTTGAGGCTAACAGCATTATGCTTTCGAGGGTCCAGTCCAGTCCCGCTTGACACTGGCAACACAACTAAAGTTCCAGATAGCAGCAGAGAATTGAGCTTTGAAGACTCTGCTGTGATTGTGTGTGTTTCTCTGTACATCCATACTGTAAGTTTGCTCACCCATGTGCTTATGTGTCGTTTGGCAGGAAATTGGCTTATGCTAATATGTGTATCAGAGCGCAGGTTGTGCTCCAGTATCACCCATATGCCCATAAAGCCACATTATGAGCTCACATCTGCCTGTGGCTTTTTCTCTTCCAATAGTTCATTAGCTTGCTGCCTGAAGCTGCCATTCTCAATAACTGAAATGGTTGTAATGCCCTCGCCCTCCTCTCCTCTCCTCCTCTCCTCTCCTCTCCTCTCCGCCTCTTTCCTCTCTCCTCTCTCCTCTCCCCTCCTCACCTCGTCCCATCACTCCCTGTTGGCTCAGGAGTGATTGGGTGACAGATGGCACATAATATGATGAGCGGGTTAACGTTTGTCAGCCTCGTTCAATCTCTGAAAGTTGAAGGAAACATACTGATGAGGTTATTGCAGATTTCACTCACCACAGTTATCAATCAAATGGAATTGTTTCCACCTGCACAGGCCATTTCGCTTCTGTATCTCCTCATCCTTTCCTCCTTTTTATTGGTCCTGTCTATTCTTTATATCTCGTCTTTTGATTGACCATATCTGCCTCTTATCCCGCCTCCCTCTCCTTCTTTAATAATAACCCTCTCTTTTCTTTCATCCTCTCAGTGATGATAAGTTCCTCCATTATTTCACTCTCCTACTGGTGTTTGACAATGAACCGTTTGACTTCCTATCCTCCCCTACATCCTTTTCCCACCTGTCTTCTCTGGTGAAGCTTTGTTAGACAGTGTTACTATTGGTTCAGGCAGGGCTTTGCATGTGTGCGTGTGTGTGCGTGTGTGTGCATGTGTGTGTGTGTGTGTGAGAGGAGGGGGGTGTGCTGTCACTGCCTGTGTGGGGTTAGAGTGACACATTAACTAATAGGATAGATGAAGAGCACAGACCCAGAGGCTGTGTGTGTGTGTGTGTGTGTGCGCGTGTTTGAGTGTGTGTCTTTGACTCCCCCATGCCCTTTCCTTTTCATTATCCCTTCAAAACCCCTTTTTTTTCTTCACCCATGTCTATCTCCCCTTTTTATTCCTCTTTTCAGTCTCTCTCTCTCTCTCTCTCTCTCTCTCTCTCTCTCTCTCTCTCTCTCTCTCTCTCTCTCTCTCTCTCTCTCCTGTCCTTGACCTGATCTTGGCTGTTGACACTTGCTCAGTGACACAAACAGCGGACTCGGAGTCAACAGTGGGAGAGAGGAAAGAAAGAGCCACTTGGTTGGTGTTGAACTGAACACTGGGCCTAGAGGGTCAGAGGTTTTATTTGTCCTCGTTACATGCAGAGCCTTTGTAAACTCCAGAATCTATGGTGGACTGACTGCTGTGGCCGATAGATGAGGTTTTATCAATAGAATCAGTGGCAGTGGGGGAAGAAAGTAGCAGCAAAATGCATAGTTATTGTCCTATATTGCCATCGTTATCCATAAGACAGGCACACACGTACACGGACACAAGCACACATTATTCATCAACGCATAGAGTCTGCATAATTGCATTAATGAGCCATAAAATGAGTGTGACCGATCTGGCATTCCACCAGAGACTTGTCTGTCTTTGCAAATGAGGTGACAGTTACAATGATATGCAGTATCTGCTGTTAGCTGGCGTTCAGTGTTTGTGTAACAGTTATTTATGGAACGCATGAATGGATGGTCCATTCAACAGCTATGCCCCACATCGTCTTAATCAGTACACCACTTAATATACCAGTTAATTATTTAAATCTTGCTATTTTCCAGCTCCAGTTCATTGACAATCTTGTGGTAAAGGTTTCAAACAGACCAGCGTGAAGAAAGCACTCGTATTCCAATGTTTATCAATGGTAGATCACTTTTATGAGATGTTTCCGACCTGTCAGATTTCTCAAAATGTTAACGTTGTATGATCAGTGGCTCTTAACGTCCATTATGTTGCACTGTCTATCTGTCTTGTGATGTCAATTGTGTGGTAATAATGTGTTCTGTAATTAATAATATTCTGTAATTAAACCCTCCTCATGTGTTGTGGGTGAATTTGCTCCCGGTCATCTTTGTTGACACCGTTCAAATTGAATTTGTAATGCGCCGCTGAGCTCTCTTTCACATCATCTTATAATCCACAGCAGCAGAGAAAGTACTTTAGCTGTGATGACATATAGATATCACTTTTTATCACAGATACTTGTTGGAGATCAAGGCCTTAAAACGTAATTAAAAACCGCATGAACTGTCTTTGACCTCATTAGGCCCTAAGTAGCTCTATCTGTCATTGTCTGGCGTGAATCTTGGGAGTCTTTGCATGCTTGAAAGAAAGAGTCTGATGGATTTCACTCTGAAGAAGACCTTGCTGAACTGTAGATGCTGATGTCAACTGTAATAATTGCTTCTCTTTCTCTCACTCTGTCTTTCTCTGCCTCTTTGTCTGTTTTGTTTCCCCATATCTTTCTTTCACTTTTTCACTGCTTGGTCTGTCTCTGTACTTTCCATTCTTCAGTTCGTCCACCTTTCCCCTCCTGTTGGCCCCGATTCTTTCTCTATACATTCTGTCATTCCTCCACATCCCTCTCGCTCTCACACATTTCTCCCGTATCTATAATTGTGTTAGTGGCGCCTCGGTGCTGTCATAATCCTTCATGGGCAGTGAGTTACAGAGTGAGACGCTCTGAATATATTCCACAGGGGGAGCTGGAGAGGGGTGGGGGTGGGAGAAGGCACGGCAGACGAGGTGACAGCACATCTCTTTTCCCTGCTTGTGATCTGTCATTAGGGTTCAAATGAGGCTTTATGACATTTTCTCCCCCACTCGCCCAACATGTCAACACAACAACGTCGACCCACCACAGTTGCCTAGATGCATGTAGAGCAGACCAGTGGGAATGAACAATTACTGTGTGAGCATCTGCCACAGCATGTGAGATAGGTATTCATATACACACCTACCTGCCAATTAGATGCTAATTTGCCAAAATGGAAGAGAGCATCCACTGTTTATTCTGAAAGGTCAATCATCATATCGGAGGCTCTGGAAGAAAGAGTTATCTCTGAGAGAATTGGCAGATGCAGACGTTTGAATGCTGGCCTAAAATTGATTATCATTGATTTGTGCACAGACACGCCATTATCGTATTATAAGCCATTATTTAACCTTTTATGGCGCAGCAGTTTGTAAATTTGTATTAGCCATGTTTAAATGGCATCACTTTGATGATTACACTGGTAAAGGTCAGATGGATGTGAGGGGGGAGAGAGGAAAATAGGGAGGAAGAGCTAAAGGCAGATAAAGAAAAATGAGATAAGATAGGCTGAGGCTGAGGAGGAGGAGGAAGAGATTGAATGAGGAAGATGAGATTGGATAAATGACGGCGGGGGAGGTGGTGAGAAAGGATAGCGTAAGGGTAAAGGAGGAGAGCGAGACAAAGCGAAGGAGGGAGGAAGGAGCGCCAGTCAAAGGTAACTGAGTCCATGTTGTGTGGGCCAGCTACAGTAATGAGATTGTGAAGCGAAGCTGAGTCCGGAGGCAGGCGAGAGAGAAACAAGAGGTAGGAGAGAATGATGGACAGGAGGAACGAGAGAGAAAGAGGAAGATGATTAAAGAGAGGAGGACATTGAGGAGGATTGTCAGGAAAGGGAAATTGTTTAGGGTTGCATACACACATGCACATGCACACACTTTCACAAGATGCAACTACAGCGGCAGTGCTTCATCTCTCTCCCACTCACAATATTCTTCTTTGTGTGTCTGCTGACCCCTTCAAGCTGCGGGCAGGGCTGATAAACACATCCTGTTAACCTCATCCAGACTCTTATTCTACTGCAACACACAGCATCTCTCCTCGGGACACTTATAGGTCTGCAGTTTTACTTTATTCATGCACAAATATCTCGTATACATACAGCAAAATAAAATGGATGTTCCTCTTTGTGATCATTCGTATAATTAGTTGTGGTGTGCTTATACTCGTAGGCAACAGTGTGTCGGGAAAACAGTCACTTGTCCAGCATGTTAATTTGGCTTAAAGTCCCCATGAAATTAACTCCCATTACTCTTACTTCCTGGAAAACAGAGTATCTTAATGGTGACCTCATGCTTCACCAGTAGGCATAAATAAATATGCCAAACATATCACATATTTTTCAACCCTCCCCCCAACCATCAAATAAAACCATGTAGGCCCTAAAGAGACTTGTTGATTTTCAAAGATTGGTAAAAGGATGACAGTTAGAGCTCTTGGTGTTGTTATCAATGAGGTGATCGCACAATAACATGAAAGCAAATGAAGGAATTTTAAATTTGGCTCAATCGATCACTCCACATGTCCTCTCACCACCCCTTGAGCCCCACACTATCGCCCCGGCTGTGTGATTGTCCTCTCTTGATGTTTCCTGATGTAATATCCTCCACTTCCATCAGCCAGTCATTCAACCAGCGAGACAATCAGTCAGTTTGGTCAGTTGTTGATTTGTTGATTTGGCAGTGTCAGTTTCAGTGCAGTTTGAGCAGAAAACCCATGCATGCATTGTCCTGAAGCTCAACTCTGTGCCACCAATGTGTTTGCGCTGTCGCTCTGCCTTTGAGGTCTTTCTCTGACAACACTAATCAAAATATGACAGGAAAATGAAATTGTTTAGCTGTCTTTGAAATAGTTTGATATTTGCCTTTGCTCTAAGCTTACATGATCATTGTATAGTTACAGGAATATTTTCAGGACACTAATGCTCAGACCCTGGCACTCCTTACCATGGGTTGCTTGTAATTCTGGTGATCTGGAGTCACCCAGCTCTAAGGAAACAGAATTGAATTCCATTAGATTCCATTAAATTCCACGAGAGGTTGTCTTGACTTGCTATTATGAATCAAATAAAAGACAGTGAAACAAATCAAATACATTCAATCTTAACGTATGTTTTACAATTACGTTATGCATCAAATATCACCTGAAATATACCTTTAACATTTTGTGATTAGAGCTGCAATGATTAATCGATTAGTTGTCAACTATTAAATTAATCGCCAACTATTTTGCTAATGGATTAATCGGTTTGAGTAATTTTTTAAGAAAAATAAGTCAAAATTCTCTGATTCCAGCTTCTTAAATGTGAATATTTTCTGGTTTCTTCTGGTTACTCCTCTATGACAGTAAACTGAATATCTTTGGGTTGTGGACAAAACAAGACATTTGAGGACGTCATCTTGGGCACTGATCGACATTTTTCACCATTTTCTGACATTTTATAGACCAAACAACTAATCGATTAATCGAGAAAATAATCGACAGATTAATCGACAATGAAAATAATCGTTAGTTGCAGCCCTATTTGTGATATTCAATATTGATAATATATACCACTACATGTAATCTCAGATATGTGGTAAGAAAAAAAAAATCATGGAATTTCACAGAATTTCATTGAATTAAATTGGAAATGATGTGTTCATTCATGAATTGACTCCAACCCTGACTCATAGTATGCCACTC